>NW_005187510.1:1268610-1279716 GCF_000239375.1 Pundamilia nyererei
GCCATCAAGTAAACAGACCGAAAGCCTCAAATAACAAGGTCACAGATTACAACAGGCTAACTCACTGCTATTACCTGCGTGTTATAGCAGCAAGACTGCATAAATTTAAAAAACCTGAATACTTTTTAAAGTCTTTAATTAAAACACATTTTTAAAAAGGACCTGCAGACATGTTGGCAATAAGATACATTTTTTTACCAACTACTCTCACATGAAAAAAAGCAAAGCATGATTATATATACAAAATAATACTTTCAAGCTTAGCTGAGTTAAAATGAAATTATTGTAGTAAGTTACTTTAATACTTTTACATTGAGCAGCTATAGCAGGAAGAAGAAATGTTGAGGAAGACAAACTTTCATTTAATAGAGATGTCACAAGGCCTTAAGATAAGAAATTGCTCGATTCACCAGTCTGTCAGCATTCATTGTAGAGATGTGAGACCTGTGTGTCATCGCCAACTAAAAGCTCCTATTGTAAGACATCATTTCTTAACATTATTTTGGAAGCAGCAAGGAAAACTTCTTCCTTGAGGTTTTCAGCTATTTTTCAGCTTTTCTGCAAACCTGGACACGATATAAAAAGAAAATGAAAAAGGGAAAGAGAAAAACATGGCTCCAAAGAACACAAAAAACTTCCATTCAACCTGCTCTTTGTGGAGGACATCTTTGAGGTTACAGGGGAGTCATGGTTTTATTGCCAAAACACTGACTAAGCTTATAAAAACACAGAAAGAAAATAACAGATAGAAGGTCTTGAAAGAGCTCAGGAGAGCTGGCCCCTGACCTGACAGGTTCTTGTGCTGTTGTTCTGTTTTCCTCTGTGGAGCGCGCACTTTTACATATGCAGTGTAGTGGCCTCCACGCATTGAGCCACTGTGTTCGACAATCCCGTACAGGCTGTAGAGGACACGCTCACCGGCTGCCAGGTTCTAGTGGGAAAAAAAAGAAAGAAAGATTAGCAAAAAGTAAAACTAAACTTTAAAAAAAAAAAAAACTACCACCAACCAAGGACTTTCATTACAAGCTGAACCAATAAAGTGATGTAGTCACGGAAAAAATCTGAAGGTGCAGGAAAGTTTTCAGAAAATTTAAACTGTAAAACCTTGCAGGACGCAGAGCAGAAAGGAGCCAGATCCAGGATCAGAGGAAAGTCAACATGGCGGTTCACCTTACGGAGGTTCATCCCTGCCTTAAAGGAGAGAAAAAAACCAACAAAATCACACACGTACACACACCAATCAACAATTAGGCTCTCAAACTTACTGATGATTTTGCTGAAGAAAACAGAGTTATGGCTGCCTACCTGGTGGAAGCGTTTTAGGTGCAATGTGATGACAGGAGGCAGTGAGGATATGAGCATCTGCTTCCTAGCGCTGGTGTAAACCTTCTCCACTTTCTTATCTATGCAAACACAAAAACACAGTAATGTCAGCTACAACTATTAACTACTTGAGTAATTTAGACAAACACAGAAGCAAGCCAAAATAATATCAGCCACTCAGTATGGGCAGTATGGATTCCTGGACGTCTGTTCAAACTTGAGCGGTCGTTTTAGAGCAGCAGCCTGATATGTGAAGACATGCAGCAGCTCATGAGAGTGAGTCCCCAGATCCAAGGCCTGAGATTTCAGCTCTGTGCATGTTATGACTCACACTACAAAGAAGTGGACCGCTACAGGATTGGACAGACAATTTTCTGTGTATGTTTTTATTCTTTCCCACCCACAACGACAAAAATACCAACTCCACACAACCAACTGTAAAGAATGTGAAGAATACTCCGATGGAAGATTTTGCGTGTAGCATACAGACAACCTGTGGTCTGGGATTCAAATGTACAATAATCTGGAAATAATTTAAAATATGCTTGTAAAGAAAACGCTGGTTCCTCATCCTCAAAGCATTGTACTCTGCTTCCAGATGCTTGTTTTCTTTTACCTGCTGAGCTGCTCTTGCGCAGCTGCTTCATCCTACGTTCAGTGCAGCTCTCACAGAGCAGCCTGTTGTTGCCCATCAACAGCTCCACAGAGGTGAACTGGTGGAGGCAGGACTGGATGGAGCACTCCTTGGAACTGGGTGTGTAACTGTGGGACAGAGCCTGGAAGGCCCCCTGGTGGTGCTGATGGTGGAGATTGTCTCGGCTCTGTGTTTCTCCGTGCTCCTCTGGAGAACAGTGTGCAGATGGAGAGCAGTCCCCAGAGCTGAAGCTCAGGTTGACTTTAGAGACGGCGCTAACTAGCTGTTCCACAGCGCCGCCTTGCCTTGTGGAAGACGATGAAGAAGGAGATGAGGCGGAGACAGGCGTAGGGGACGGAGTGAGGGTGGAGGTGGATGATGGGGTAGACATGTGCCTGTGGCTGTGGCTCTGGTTGGAGGAACGTGGCGTCCACTCGCTCTCAGAGGCCTCGCTGTCGGCGTCATTGCTGCTGTCTTGAGCGCCCGAGTCTCTCTCGCTGCCGTCCGACAGGCTGCCGGCAGCCGCCATCTTACAAACTGAGACGCAGTGGCTTGATCCACCTGCAACACCTTCGTCCTCTGGTCGGTCCCCACTAAAGCCTGCTCCTTTCTCCTCCACAGAGCTGGAAGACCTCCTGCTCTGTTGCTTCTGTGGAAAGGGAGAACAAGTACATTATCATTATCATGCACACTGAAGACTGGGTGCACACAGGATACTGCATTTTTATTTTAAATTCTCATTCATTAAAAAAAATAAAATACAATTCTCATATCTGTACACAAGCATTCTAAGAGTCTTTCTAAAGGAACTCTCACCAAAACGAAAAACCACAACAGTCCATCTAATGCATAATCATGCATTAGAAAAACAGAAACCAATGTCAGAGAAACCAAATACCTACAGCAGTTTTCATATAAAGGAAAGAGAAAAGACCAAGATCATAACAAGGACAACCAGAAGCACTCTGAGAGAGAAAACCTCTGCCAAGGCAGCTCACTCTCTGGGCAGTATTTACTTTTCAGAGAACAGCATTGTATTTTCTATATATTCAGTTTGTTTCCTTTGTTCTTTTTAAAGGTACTTTGAGAAGTTTGTAGTTTGGTTTTGTTATTTATCCTGGTGAACCCCATTATAATATACTCGATGATGAGTACAATTATTCTTTAGTTTTCTTTATTTATGTAGACATTGTTTCAATCTTTAGTTAGAAAAAAAAAACGTTATTATTTTCTTTTCCTAAAAAAACAAACAAACAAAAACCCCAAAACAATTAATGCCGTGTATTTGAATTGTTATAACTGTTACTGTAATGCATATAAAGTCAGAAGAAAATCAACTATACTCAAAATGTATTAAATAGCTCTAGCTCTTTAAATAGCATTATTAATCACTTTGACCCTGAGGTCAATAAATTGTAATATTTTTATAGTACTTTCTATATGTTGACAATACACACCATACTTGTAAGAATCATAGTTCCTAAGTTCTAAGGCTTTTTGTCAACTTGCAGATAATAAGTTGGTCTTGCAGATCTTGGTGGTTGCCATTCATGGTCAAATTTCAATGGATTGCTAACACGTATCTACACCCAGAAAAAGTTTTAGGAGAATTCATTCAAAACTGTCCATACAATTGCATTTCTAGACAGAACAACATGCACACAAACACTACCAAAAACATAACCTTCTTGGCAGCGGTAATAATAATAATAATAATAATAATAATAATAATAATAATAATGATGATGATGCTCAAGAAAAGGAGCAGAATAGACCTGTACAACAGTCTCACCTGTCCACTCAGCTTCCTGGTATTTCTGTTGACAGAGTGTGTTGCAGAAGGAACCTGCTCACTGTGAGCTGTGTGGCTCTCCTGCTCCCGGGTGCCCTTCCCCAGCCTACCAGGGTTGGAAGGTTTTGATATCTGAGCACAACAAAAACATGAAGGTGCAAAGAAAAAGTTTCAACAAGGACTTTGAACTGATTTCAGCAGATGGGGTTGGCCAGTAAAAAACAAAACAAAACATAAAACAGAGAAATGCACCACTAACCCAGCAATCTGTGAGATAACTACCAGCTCAAACTGTCTCAGAGAGTTAATTTGTATCCTTTAAATGATCCACAATGAATGTAATTTACAGCAGCTCACCCTCTCCTCTATAATGGGTAAAGAGATGTCAATGAAGGCTTCCTTTACTGTGGATATCTGAAAGAGAAATAACTGCAAGTCAGTGTCATGATATAAACTTTTAATCTCTTCAACAGTTAAAATCATAGTTCTGCTGCAGTCTAAGAGAAGATGACTGAAAATGCTTTCATTTCCTCTCCTCTTTCTTAGCTCCACACCTGCTGCTCTCCATCTTCAATGATACTCTTTAGTTTGCATAGAGGCATGTGCTTTGTTAACCACTCTAAGCTTCCACAATTTACTGTAAATGCCTGCTGTAAACAGTTGGTATTCGAGCTGGTCCTTGAAATGATTTATGTTTGTTTTTCCACTGACTTCCATTTGTTACCTCTGATTAATTCTGGAATGTTTCCTGGACGTCACAGCTGGTAAAGAAATCTTGTTGCTTAGTTTTGTTGTCTTTTCATTTCTGGTTAGAGATAAATGTCTGCCAATTTCTGACTAACTGAAAAATACCAGTGCTGCTCCTGTGACAATCATTCAAAGCAAAAAAAATCAAATAATTAAGGCATGAAATGTCTCACAATGAGTCCTAACTAGGTTACACGGCTATTAAAAAGCGACTCGTGTCGGAGCTGGTTGGTTTAAGAAATGCCAGCTTGTCAACCCTCATGTGCTTCATACGTTCTAATTCTACAGAGGGGAAAAAACCCTACAGAGCAGTGCCTGATTGGTTCTTCCCGACTATTCAGGTCCTTTGCTTTATTTCACTCGCTTACGTGCTCGCACTCTTCACACATGATTGTGTTTGTGAGCTCGCCGACAAAGATGCGGTCGACAAAGTTCATCTTCACACCTTCTTTCCCGTATGCTGATGGAGAAAAAGACAAAAGGTTTTCTTTTATTATTTATGCATGAAAATTGTGATTATTGCTGTTACAAGATTACCTTCAAAATTTTCAACACTATAATTTCCATTTTAAACACTATTAAGCATCACAATTTACAATCACTATTGAGAATTAATGAGATCAAAAAGTGCAAATAAAGGACTACTTTCACTGCTGAGACAAAGGAAGAACATGGGTCAATAAAAAACAAGTGACACAGATCATAATTAACTATTTAAATTTATTAGCTGCTGTATAAATAACTGATTATACACAATCAATTTTGGATACACAACTGGAAGGGTGCGCTAAAACATGAGCATGTTTATTCTTCTCTTCATGAAACTGTCCTCTGCTTCAGGAGTAAATTAACTGCATTTCCTCCAAATGCCACAAGATGGAACTATTGATCTCTGCCGTGTGCCGCCTCCATACGAACCTTTGACTTGGCGTTTGGTCTCCTCGTCTGCTGTCTTCTCTGTAGGATTGTTGAACGCCTTTAAAATGCCTGCTTTCACCCTCTGCATATAACAAAACCAGAAAAATACTAGAAGTCACATTTGAGGTAATATTCATAAATCAAATTAATTATATAAATGATGCAAATAAAATGCATTTTTGGGGGGATATTTCTTGAATTCTCTTTATTACATCCATTAGTGACATATCACAATCTCGCCTGCAGCTGAGCCTGACAGGTACACCCATTATAAGCATCATTAGTGTAAAATAATTATTGTGCTTGTCCAAAAATGTTATCATGTAAATCACTTAATTAAATGTGCATGTTTGTGTGTGTCGTTGTCTTATTGGAGGTGACATGGTCAGTGAGTGTGTTGTGAGAGAGCTGTGAAGAGGCACAGTCACAGTAAAGCACCAATCAATAGATAATTGGCCATGGTCCATGTCTGAGTTGAGACCAGTCGGCCCCCATTGTCCCAGGACCCACACACTGCACTGGCTATTTAGGTCAAAAAACCCTGTTAAACCCAGCCCGGCCAGTCTGCACCTCATTCAGAGAGCGTGGTCAAACCAGGATGTGGCTCTCCTACTAATTAATTACCAGTAACCCCCATGCTCTCTATCTCTCTCCCCCAAAAGTAACAGCATGCACCGTCTCACACAGGATGGGCCAAAGGGAGGGGAATCTGGTCGGGGGGCGTGAAGAGAGTTGGTACAAGTGTGCAGGGGTGGAAACTAAAATGAAGACAGGGCAAAGAAGGACAGTCCATGCCCTGGGAGGGTAATACCTCCCATCTCAGCTAATTGGTGATAATTGACTGGGTCTAAATTAGCATATTCAGATCTCTGATACTAATGGCCATTAAACACAAACACTTAGGGCCTCTAAAAGGTTGGCTACACACAGAGGAACACAATATCGTGGCTCTCCCGCTCTCTTATACACACACACACACACACACACAATGATGTGGATGTACTATCACTAATATTAAATTTGTGTGTTCATACAAATAAGAAGCAAATGGGTTTATTCCAGTTATGAATGAATCAACGTTTCATGAATTGATGTGTGCATCCTGTTTTTCTGTTTGACAACACGGGATAATAATAATGCTTTGATTTTTACAAGAAACATTAGTAACTGGTATGACTTATGAGTTTTAAAAAAGGCATTCGCTAATGTAGGATTAAAATGCCACTGAATCTCTGAATGTGCTGCATAAATGAGTTTCTGAGTCAATGAATAGCGGAGGCCATACCCCCCCTCCCTCTTTACCTCCTTGATTGGATTGGGAGACGGGCTGATGAGTGTGTGTGCATGTGTGTTTGGGAGGAGGCTGTGGGCGACCCTCAAGCACAATGGGACGGCCCTGGAGCTCATTCAGCAGCTGTGGGTTTCCCAAGATCACACAATGATGCCGGTTATGCCACTTGCAAGTCCCCTAAGTGGCACAACTGTTACTGTTCACAAGTTTGAATGGGAACAGGGGAGCCGAGCCCGTGGCCCTTTCCTGGGCCCGGGGCTGACCACTAAACACACCCGCTAACTTCTCCTCCTTGGTTTCACACAGCCACTGGTGGGATCACAGGGGCCAGCTAAGCCCTCCAATGGGCTGTTGTGGGGTCTCCTAATTGCCCCATGAAGGGTTGTGGGGGCAGGGGTTCTCTGTACTTGCCAAAAACATGGCACCATAAGGTTTGACCACAACTGCTGGCTAAAGATGACATGGGTTTATGTGAGCGAACAAAGCCACCCACAAAAACACAGATGAATGTCTTATGGTGATAGCCAACTAGGATAAGTTTTAAGATCTTTACTGAATTACAGCACAATGCATATGTGGAGCAGTTGATAGGACTAACAACAAGTAAGACAATGATTAGCTCCTCATGGCTTTTGAAATAAACACAGTTGTAATACCGCTGGAGCTAAAAATCAACCATCTGAATTATTCCGATGCATTTTTTAACTTAATTATTAGCATGTGAGATTGAACTATCATCACCAAGTTACTAATGTGCATTTCTTTTTAAAGCAATCGAGCTGAGTGTTTGAGCAAACTTTAAAAATCAAGCACCTCTGTGAGGTTGTACTTTGTGTTATCCATCCAATTTAGGTTTGGATATTTATATGTTGACATGAGGTGTGATCATGTTTGTCACTCTGCTCATACAAAAAATAAGTCAATAGATAAAATCCATTAAATTTGTCTACTTTCCCCTTCAAGGTCGACTCCCTGATCACCACCTTTAGCTGTGCAGTTCGTTTTCAGTCATGGAAGTCCTATTCTGATAATTTCCACAAGTAAATATCAACTTCTGTGTCTAACTGACCTGATGTTTTTTCTCACTGGCAATAAGAGCTGAGTCTGTGGCCATGACCCAGAGACCAAACAGCACTCTTCACTGAAAGAGTCTGCAGCACCCAAGACTGAAGACAGCAGCAGCATGACCAGAAGCAAGCTTATGTTTGGTTTTTTTCCTGACATTAAAAGGGTGTACCATAAATTCATCCAGCAGGCTCAGACTGTCAAGACAGAGCTCCCTTTGTAAGACTTTGATGTTTTTAAGACAAGAGTTTGGTGAAAACTTGAACTGCAGTGCCAGCAACTTTGATCCAGCACACACAAGTTTTGTGTGGCAAAAAGAACAAAATTCTCACTTCCCCAGAATTTAAATTTAGGTTAAAAGGTCAATTTTTGGACATACTGCAGGTGATTCAACACCCATTACAAAGCATAAATGTAAGAGGACAGAAAGGGACTTCCAAAAAGTGAGCTAAAAACAGCAGATAATCTCGAAACAGAGGAGGCTGAAGGAATCTAGACGGAAATTAAATCTTGTTTTTGTATCACATATTTCCTAGTCAGCACAAAACTATACCTAAGCACATTGAAACTAAAACACATAAATCTATTGCCTTAATGTTTGCTATAACCTTAATATGTATTCATGTTGTTCATATTTTCTGCAAATTTGTCTCATACAAAATGTTCTAAATGCACCTGAATGAAGACGACAAAAATAAACCACAAACACTTTGAGCTTGATTGAACAACATAATCTAACAAAACATCGCCCAATTCTTATTCTGGGCTTAGAAAAATCATATGGATTATTGAAATACATGAAAGCCTATTATGTATGAAGGCGTACTTTAGTTTCTTCTACTCGTATGGAGTCCAGTAAGTAGTGCAGAAGCTCCTGGCTGTCTTGTTGTTGGTAGCCCTTGAAGCATGGAGCTCTGGAGAAAAACAGAAACATATATTTTTTTAGAAAAAAAAAAAAACACAACAAAAAACCCAAAAACAAAATAAACAAACAACAACAAAAAAAAAAAACCACCCAGAAAACAAAGTTAAGACTAACTGAAGGATGGATGTTTGTGAAAACAGTGACAACATCAAACGTGGGAGTGAATCTGACTCAAAAGAGTCTGTTGTTTGTGCACAAAAACTGAACACGTTATCGAGTCTAGAAGAAAACCACTGAACACAAAGCAATTAGAATCCATGGCAAAACACGCAAAAAGAAGAAACCGTGCGTCAAGGTCTCTCAAGAGTTTTCACTGCTGGATCTGTGAAATCCTATCTGCCACTATAACTCCTCCTTTCACAATCCAGGTGGACGCAGTATAAAACTTATACACTTAAAGGACCAACAAACAATTTGTTAAAGTTATTTTGGTGGACAGAATATTTTCTTCATACAGTCATGTTAGCAGAAACCCAAACAAGACATTTTGAATTGTCCCTAGATATGATTTAAAACCAGAACATCAATGACAGAGTAGCTCATTAGGCTCATGACCCAAGACAAATCACAGATTTTAAATGTTTGTGCAGGGCAGAAAGAAAGCTGCAAGTCCACTTGTCGTTGGTTGGCTCCAATGCGCAATATAATGAGAATTAAAATCCACCGAGAAGTCGAGGACGCTTGCAAACAGTCATATCCAGGATCTTAGGTTAACAACTTCACTAAATGGCCTGAATAGAATATTGTTCAGTACATCATAATTGGGTGCTCATAAAACCACAAAAACAACCTTGAGCTTGAGCACAGGTTGGGTGAACTCACACACAGTGATCACATGTTTGATTATATTCTGACCAAAACTGTAGGAGGAGGAGCAATTTTAGTGAATGTGAACAGACCACCAGATGAGCTCTAGCTCCATCTGAGTAACC
Organism: Pundamilia nyererei; assembly: GCF_000239375.1. Classification (NCBI taxonomy): domain Eukaryota; kingdom Metazoa; phylum Chordata; class Actinopteri; order Cichliformes; family Cichlidae; genus Pundamilia; species Pundamilia nyererei. The sequence continues at coordinate 1,278,238 of NW_005187510.1, forward strand.
CCATTACCAGGATGAACACCTATTTGCTACTAGCAAATGAACTGTGTGAAAGCAGGTCCCCCTCAGATAAAATTAAACATCTTCTTTTTGTGAAAGCAGTTGCTTATTACACTGAACTTCAATAAATTATAAATTCATTATACTTTATTATAAAAAAAATTTTTTACTGGATGAAAAAAAAAGATTTAAATAAGTCTTATTAAATACCATTCTTCCATCCATAAAAAAGTAAAAAATAAATACAATGAAGCTCTCTAAGCAATATAAGAAGAGGTTCATAGGCAAGTCACCACTCCTCTATGTTGGATACTTCCACAAAACAGACTTTCTGCTGTGCACAAATCTTCTTGGTAAAGCGAATGGACACCATTAGAGTGGTTAGAGGGGAGGCTCTCCTTGGCTCCGACCCCTGGCTGTCCACGGTGAAGCAGATGTGAGGACAGATGCCAGGGGCAGATGGGTAGCCAAGGTTGGAGCTACTGCAACCTGTTGGGCCGAGGCAACCACATAACCAAAGGACAGGTTGGTTCAACAGGGATAACACATACTGAGAGGCCACATTCCTGATTAGACAACATTGAGGGTGGTCAGAGGTGGGCAGTGCGTAGTAGTGGGTTAACTCCTTTCAAGCCATTGTGGATCTTTTGCTATGCTATGATCTTTGTATGTTAAGTTTCTTTGTTTGCCAAAATGTTCTGAATAGGAATGCTGCACACCTGTTCCTGTCTGATGAAAGCAGTTAATCCTATTATAATTATTAAAAAGGAATGCAGTGTGTCAAATATAAATTCTGACCAATACATTCTCCTAATGACATTCCTAATCCTACTTATGTGGGAAGATCACTCAGACCAAAACAGCTTTTTACACCCTTGACACATTGCCATGAACAAATGGATGTCCAGGAGAGAAATGGCCAAGCACCTCTCTTCAACACAGGTCAGAACCTGTAAATCTGGAGGAGATCAAAGTTGCCCCACATACTCGCATCTTATCCTAATCTCTGTCTTTCATGCCTCTTTTTGTGCAAACAGAAGGCAACGTGCAGGGGTGAAGATGGTACAGAGAACATATGTTATTTACTGGCGAGCCTCCAGGAAGAGCAGCAAGTAAAGGAATGCCTCCATCTAGCTTTGCCAACTGAATTTGTTGATCAACTAAAAGAGAGAAATATGAAGACAAAACAGAGAGGAGAATGCGTGAGACAGAAAAAAAAGGGGGGAAAGAGAGAGGCAGTGAAAAAGAAAAAAAAATGAATGCACATGGTTGGTATCAGTGGGAATGAGGAGGTCTGGAAGTTCATCCCAGTGGAGACAAAGCAGAAGGGCCCTGTAGCCCTGCTCTCAATCTGGCCAATACAAACAGCTGCGGTGCTAACACAATTAATAGCCGGATGAGTTAGTACCAGACACAAGGCCACACAAGCTCCCCCCAAGTCGAACACACACACACACACACACACACACACACACACACACA
>NW_005187510.1:1279760-1282642 GCF_000239375.1 Pundamilia nyererei
CACACACACACACACACACACACGTTTATTATTATTAATCCTTTACTCTAAGACGGCTTTAAAACATTGCAGTTCAATGTTTGCATTCACTGCAGCATTTAAACACTATGAATAATTTTAAATTAAAAATAATAAACATTTGTTGTCACTCTGAGAACATTGTTAGTTTAACTACTGACTTCACTAATGGGAAATTGAGAGACAAACCCCCCAAAAACATTCATTCTGACTACATGGATTGGTCTGCACCCTCACTGATGCTGACATACTAGTGCTGTATAAGAGAAAGAAAACTCATATATCATGACACAGTAACGTATTTAAAGGTTGATTCTTCAATGAGAAATGGCACAATGTTTGAAACTGTAATATAAAAAGATTTTATGCCTATTGAAATATTCCATAAAACGCACAAAAATTCTAGTGCAGCAGGGAAAAAATACAAAGAAAAAAAAAATCACTGAACCGCCATCAAAGATCGGCTTTGTACTTTTAATTCATATTTTTCTGGTTTTGATCATGAAGCTCTCAACATCATTATTCGAAGGTGTCCTGTGTTCACAAACCAGATAGAGAGCAGCAGAGCTGAGGGAAAGGATGTAAAGTTTCAATGCCAGCTTTGAATATGTGCACATGTCAAAATTATTATTCTTATTTTTATACCAACTCTGAATCTGTCTCTCTTCTTTTAATGTGGTGTGTGCTGTATGTGAAAGTGACCTGGATGCCAGCACTAGATGGGATCCATTGTTGTCATGTGCTATTTCTATCAGGGATGAAAGGCTTCTCACAAGGCTTATTTATGAACAATTTTTGAAAGATGTGAGTATGTGGACACAGTACACGGACAGAGAAGAGAGCCAGCATACTTTTCATTTTTTTGCACCACAAGAGTGTCCAGTGGCTGTCCTGAAAATGGAATCAGTCCTTGAAAGAAGCAGGTGTTGATGAATGCCCTCTGTGTGGCCTTTTTTCCTCCAGATTGTGCATTACACATGTGTAGAGAATGCATCCAGATAAAGTGATGGACATTAATGATGAAAATTCTCAAAAAATTGTCATTTTTAATACTTAAGACATTTCAAGTCCAGGTCCAAAAAGGAAAACAGACAAACAGTTGTGTCTGTAATTTTTTTTTTTTCCCGGTTGTGCCACTGACTGGCTTTGTAGTACACTGGGTACAAGCTGGGACCCTCACTGGCACCAGATACAGAGTGTGGTGCTGGCCGTCCGACACACACTGCTTGGCACTGGTCTGAGCACAGACCAGACCCCGTGCTGTTGGCAGGAGGATGAGGAAGCAAGCTGTGGGGTACTCAGCTGGTTAAGGTCAAATCCATGTGAACACACGCACATTTAACACAAAAATGGGCTCGACTTCAGGATGAGCTGAGTAGAGTAGCTTGACTCATATGGCTGTTTCAAGGTGTCGGAAACAGACTGTGTTTGTCATTATAATTAGTGCTGTTTATTCCAACTTCTACCTTATTTTCAAAGCACAACAGCTCCAGCCTGCAGATTTACTTCCCTTTACCGAGAGTAAAGCCTAAATCAGAGTCTGCTCTGCGTGGGAATACTGTAAAACACTGGATCAGCCATGGCTATAATCATTAACCCCTGCTAAGTAGAAAAAAACCATTTAAACTGTGCTGATCACAGACTGAAGGCCCCATTATGCAGTGTGCTAACACAAACATACAGGGAAAGACTGATAAAGAAATGATAAAAGCGCTGTTAGCCCTCACAGGCCAAGGGCAGACCCAATCCTCTTTGAGTGAGAAGAACTTGCAGAGGATGGCAGGACATTTTCAGAGTACAGGTACTGTAAAGGTCGCTGCAACAGAAAGAAAAATGTCCCAGTAAACAAGAGCAGTTCTTGGCCTTGGCCTTTCAGATCAAAGGCTTTAGGCCTGAGTAAATGTAGATAGGCTGCTGTGAGGAGTAGTCTAAAAACAGGTGATAGCGCAGGCTATCATCAGGCTCAGAATCATGTATGTTCCGTGGCGTATAAGTAAATTTAAAAAAAGTTAAGTTGCCAATCACAACACTAACAAAAAAACAACAAACAAAAAACAAAAACAAAACCCAAAACACCTCCCCCCCCCAAACAAAACAAAACCCCTCATTAAAAATAAATATATATTGAACACTACATACAGCCTGAAAGGAATCTGCAGCAATTGTGACCAGAGACAAGTGACTACAAGCAAAATAACTGCTGGCGATGGGAAGTGGGCGACACCCAAGAAAAATTTCTCTCAATTCCAGGTGATAGTACATACATTAGAGGCTCGCCCAGACCACTGGAACCTGGCTATCCACAAACAACCGTCCGTCAGCTTCAAAGCGATGTGTGACGAATGCATTACTTCAGTAGGCATCTTTCTTGATGAGTTTATGTTCTGGTTTGTTAGTTTTAAGTCTTCCTGATTACAACAAGACAATTTTGTCTTCATTAGAGTGAAAATGAAGCTAAAGCAGGGAATGCTTTAGGGCAAGGCTACCTCATGGCAAATAAGTCTCTGCTGTATGAGTGTGCAGTGTCCCTCACTTTTTGAATTGGATAATTTGGCTTCAAGACATCAAGATGGCGATACCAAAAACAGTCATCCCTGCTTCCTTGCCATAAACAAGGGGTTCACCAAAACGAATAGCTCTGCACGTTTGGTTTGACGCAACCATGAAGGGGATTTATGTCTCTGGCTGGAGCAAACCAGCAACTTTTCACCTGCCAAGTGAATGTGTTAACCACTACACCATGGGATGCAAAAAGTCTACATAAACTTCATACCTGTAAAAGGCTACAACATACAATAACTTGAATGCTTATATCTCTATCCATTAGATCAGCGGTCCCCGACCCCCGGGCCTCGGACCGGTAC
>NW_005187510.1:1283211-1303691 GCF_000239375.1 Pundamilia nyererei
TAAAAAAAAAAAGTTATAAAAACAAAACATTGATAATAAAGTGCATCAAATATTATTGTCATTGGGAATAAACATGAACGCTGTAATTGAGCAATAAAATAAAATAACATATCCCCTGTTTCCCACCTCTTTGCCATTTGAAGCATAAAAACAATGTATTAAATCTGTCATTTTACTGTACTACAATAAAGCTGTATGGAAAAATGAATAGATTAATCATTTGATACAGTTTAAACAAAGAGTAGCATAAAGTGTGGTGAAGCTTAAAGTCAAATCTGTCTATTCAAATGTATTTTAGTGGAATAGATTAGTTCTACTTGAAATTAGACATGTATGAGTGCATAAGAGTGTGCAGTGCTTGCTGTCTGAATGCACAATTGCCTGCATGCGTTGCAGGGCGAGGTGGTGCCAGGTGAGGTGGCATCCCACAAACACACACTACACAAACACCCACAGAGGTCTGTCTGATAAAAGCTAGGTACCAGAATAACTGTAAAAGCCGCACCAGAGAACGATCCAGTCATCCAACGTCAAATGCTCTGGTCATCCACCTGCACTACTAAACAGTGTGAGGCCCCAGCCCCCCTCCATACACACAAACACGGTGGACCCAACCAGCAGGGTACCAAGCTCAACCAATAAGTCAGCCAACCAGACACCCACACTTTTCATGTAAGAGCAAGGTCTGCCTGTCACACAGTCTGTCAGACCTTGGATCAAATGCGACACAGGTGGCACAGCCATGTGGAGAGAAGCAGGAGAACTACAAATGGCTAGCTACACCGGTACAGTGATTTGAGTGCATGTTCCGTGTACGTCAAGGTTAGTGTGTGTGAAAGGCATTCAGCAGAGACCATGTGCTACTGGGGTCAGGCTGGTTAAAAGTGTGCACTGCTGCAGTAAAGGGATGAAAGCAGGTGGAAGCTGTGGCTCCTGCAGTGGTGATGGAGAACAATAATTATGGTGAATTCTGATGGCTTCACTGACCCTGAAACCAAACATTGGCAGGAGTCTGAAGCTGGTGTATGATGATTGGTGATTTTAGGTCCGCAATTACACAACCAGAGTTCAAAATGTCTGAAAGGTTTGTCAATAAAATCTGTGTACTCAAAGTACAGATACTTTTTTACTGTGCTTACGTACTATTTTCAGATATATGCAAGTTGTTTTTTTTCTGCCTACTTTTTGCTTTTACTCCCTACATTTTTTAAATATTTGTAAGTTTTTATTGATTCTCTTGCACAAAGTATTTACATTAAGAGCGTTATAACATTCCTGAAAATAAGAAACCTGGCATTTATATGTATAGTATTTGTCCATACGCAATTTTGCTAAACATTGGAGACAAACATATGACAAACAATTTCAACTCCTCAAAGTTGTAGCAAGATGGAAGTGGTATGTCCCGATTGAATTTTCCAGATGTTTTTTATGTAAAATGTTTTTTTTAAAATAAATATCTGGTTGTGATTTTAATTGTAGGCAAAAAAAAGAAAAGAAAACCAAAAAAACCGCAAACAAAACAAAACACACACACACAAAAAAAACAAGAAAGAAACCAACAAACCGAACAGTAGGACCGGTGGAAACAGCTGGCCCAGTCTTGATGGCATTTTCCACCTCATAGTTGTTTTACTAGGTAAGGTAAGCTATTTAGACAAAATTACTTCTTATCTCTTTAATATACTGGGTCCACTTAAACCAGGGTTTGTTGAATTTCTCTCTTTAAAGCTGCAAAGACATAGTGAGCCTCACCATTATAAATATTTGGTAGACAGTATGGTGCAGTTCTTGTATTCCTTCCAATGCTTGGAGCCATTTTCTTGTCAGGGTTTTCTTAGCTGACATTAACATAATTCTCAGTAGATATTTATCTGCTGGATTAGTTATATTTGGGAGGCCTAAGTACATATATAAGAAATCAAAGGGGATTTGTGTGCAGAAAATCTTTTTCAAACATTTGTGGATATCTTGCCTAACCCTAATTTTTGGGCAGGACCAGAATAGATGGTAGTGATTAGACTTCAGACTGCCACATACTCTGCAGGACCCTCTACAGTGTAGGCAACAGAAAATAGATACACATTTTTTATTTTCCTTCTTTGTCTTCTGATTCAAGATGAGTATCATTAGAATGAAAAAAGTTAGACGAAAGTGAAAGTGATTTCAATCTACTGAGATTATGTTATCATTACGTTAATATAGCACAAGGTTCAGTTAGCCTTGCATAAAAATAGAAGCATCCTCCACAGAAGTTTCTTACTTTAAGTGCATTTCTGAGCCTGTGCTTTTTTACTTGAGTATACAAGTTGTATCAGTACTTCAACTTTTACTGGAGTATTTGTTACCAGTAGTATTTGTACTTCTACTTAAGTACAGAATGCCTTTGCTTTTGCCAACTCTGCTTGCTTCAGAATGAAAATATTCAAATCAACATAGCCTCTGCTCCAGCTTCACTAGCTTACATTACTTCTCATGTTCCCCACAGATGAGGGGACACATAAAGCAGAGGCTCTGGGTTCACAGGAAGTAGCAGGTGATATGAAAGGTTGTGCCTTACTTTTGGCAGAGTTGGTTGAAGAGGATTTTGGGATTGACACAGCCTTTCCCTGGATCCTTCATGTTGTGGAGGAAGGCAAACATGGCGGCAGTCAAGGGTTCTGGACTGGGCAGCACTACTGTTAGTGGACTCTGGAATAGGAAGAACACATGAAAGTAAAACATGTTGTTCTTATTTGAAGTAATTAGTATCTCTCAATTTTAACTACTACTAAGTTCTAACAGCATTCAAAAATTTCTGTAATTATGCATATTAAAATATGCATAATTCTCCTTTATTAATGAGAATAATAAGCTGTACCAGATTTGTCTCTGGAGGGGGGCAGATCCTCAATTTGTACCCCTTCTCCTTCACCTCTTGGATAAGGTCAATGAGCATGTGTGTCTGGGACAGGTTCTGTGAGGAAAACAGAATCATGTTAAGACTGTTAAGCGGGGTCATCGTTTTCTAAAGGTGGGACTCGCTTATACAATATTAATGCAGTTTAACATTTTGCAATATACTGAGTACTGCAATAACATCTATTGTGATTTGTCACCTTTCCCCAACTGCAAATTATGTCCTCAAAGTTAGACTTTATCAGTATCTGTTTCATTCATGTTATGGTTTTGTTGTAAATAATGGTCAAGCACACCAACACTGTCACTAAAACCTGCCATAAATGTTGCCAGTAAGTCTGCTATCAGCCTGCAATTTAAATTTGGGTCAAGTTAGCAATTACTTGCAATCATTTATGACAGTACAGCAATTAACTGTGATAACTCATTAAAACTCACATGTGAAATTCACATTTAACCATTACATTTGGACTTAGCAACATTCCTGCTTTATATAACCAGTATACAACCATTTGGCAGCCAGTTGAATCCTATGGAGTTGTCCTCAGTGACAAAGACTCATTCAGACTGATGGCAACGTGCAGACAATCTGTCTGTATTTATGAATTAAACAGAAATTATTTTCATACTTTTGACAATCTTTCAGAGGGATTGCAGTCGGTCCAAGTCAGACTGGAACTGTTTGCGGAAACATTGCCTCTTGCAATCAAAAGTTGTTGTGAGGATCTAACACTCTCAAGATCTAAGCAACCATTTACTCACCACAAGATGCAGAATGTGAAAAAAGGGCAATTTTTAAAAATGTACTGAAGATCCTATTTTGTAGTTGTGTGACTGAAGGTAGCTTTGTCAAACCAAGTGTGTCCAGTGTTGGATGGTTTTTCGGTTAATTTAAATTAGCTAACATTATCTCAGATGAGGTAAATGAGGTGGGCCCTCTTTTTTTCTAAGTATTAGAATTTATTTAATAAAATATTGATATTTGGTGTCTCTATATCCATACAAAATAACACAATACCAAGCTGTGTTGATTTCCCCCACCATATCTGACACTCTGCCTCTGATTTCAACTGGGGAACAATATTCATCAGGTGCATTAGATCAACTGGTTTTAACTAGAGAATATTGTACATTAAAGAAGTGGCTCCAACTGATCAAAACCACAGATTCTAAGATTTTTCTTTCATGAGGCAAAGAAACAAGAAAAGCTATAATGTTTTAGAGATATAAAAATGTTTCTGCACTTAGCTTGTGGCAATATCATGTAGTCAACTAAAATAGCTGCGCAACAATGTTTTCTCCATTTTAGTATGATTTAGAAACTTGTGTCGAGTTTATCACTGAAAAAGGCAAAATTATCTATGATCTGTATGAATTAAATGCAGAGAAGATCCTTGGCGAGGAGATTGCTTGAAGCAGTCATTGTCCCTTCATGTTAGAGAAGCATCTTTTCCTCCCTTTTCAAGAGATATTTGTTTTGTCACATCCTGGCAATAAAGACTGTTGCTATGGAAAACACACAATGGAGCTGGCATTGTGAACACAGACACAGCTCATCCTCTGACAATTATGTGTTTTCACCAGAAAGATTGCAATTTTCAAGGAGACAATACAAACAGACAGGGAGAGGGAGGGAAAAGCATGTAAAGCACGCTCACTCGAATTTCAATCAACGAGGGAGACCCTGAGGGTGATTAACAAAATGGCGGAAAAAAAACAGCTTCATTGTTGAAGAGGCATGTCAGTTTGCAGTCACCATGACATGACCAGGGAAAAACTGAGGAGGGCTCTATAGCTGTGCTGTGCTGTGAACGTGCTCTGCACCAACCGAGTGCCAGTTGTGTACAGTAAAGTCTGGAAATATTTGTACAGTGATTCAAATTACATAATCTTGGCTTTGAATGCCAATATCACATCAACCACAGAGGAATCACAACTATTTTTTGTCCAGAGTCATCCATTTTCAAGGTCTCCAATGTAAGGTCTAAAATAAAATGTCCATTTTAAATACGTTGAGTATCCTTTGAAAGCAATGACTCCCTGATGTTTAGAATCCGTGCACCTCCCTAAAGGAGGAGCTTGATACTTTGTGATGCTTTTCCAGGCCTTTATGCTGTAGTGGTCTCCAGTTGTTTGAAGGTCTTTCTGGCTTTCCAGTATTGCAAGTAAGTGATAGACTTGGCCATTGCAGTAGTTCACTTCATTACCTTCAAAAGTGTCTGGATTGCTTTCAGAATATGTTTTAACTTATCTTTGAGTTGCAAACACCAACCAGTCAACACTGTTGAAAGCGAGCTGACAATATAGTTGATACGAGTTTTACTGTCTTTCAGATCATAGTATGCTTCAGGTCACAGATCACTTGTTTGCAACTCGTGGTGAACACCCTGTGTTTTTTCCCTCCTTCACAGTGTTCTTCACCTGGCTGCATGTTCTCAAGCAGTTCTTCTTTACCACAGAAAGGATACTATAATCATCCACCACTCTTGTCTTCCACAGATGTCCAAGAGTTCATGCACATTTACTATCTATGGCTTCTTTCTTTTTAAAGGATGCCACTGGTGTCACTTTCCTTGGGAGCTGTATGCCAAAAACAATGCTTCTGAATATTTTAGTGTTCTGTTAATGGCAAAAGTTTCTCAGTTCTTGAGTTCTGACCCAATATTATAAAAAGAGTAAGATTCAAGTAAAAACAAAATCATCAAGGACGAGTAACAGAAACAGAATAGCAATACCAACCTGCATAACAGCATTGAAGAAGCAGGTGTTACCAAGGTTATTGATTCCCTTAACAGGGACCAAAGCACTGCTGACTGAGCTCTTGCCTTTTGGTGGGTCAGCATAATCTGGTGGTTCTTCTCTGAGTTTTATGATCTTGGGTGATACTGCTGGAACACATAAAACAAAGAGGTACAGTAAAAGGCTATAAGTTAGAGTTAAATGGCAGGATTATAGTGTGCACGTGGTTTTGAATTAAACCTTAATATTATTTTTCATAACAAGACTGAAGTCAAGATGCACCAAGTGAAGTGGGGGTCTTGAACAAATTTCCATTGTCCTGGAATACTGGCCAAAAAAAAGAAAGAAAAAAAAAAAGACTTTGCCTTGCACCAAAACTGGGACTGGGAGTAGGGTATTGGGATGGCAGCTGGAAGGAGAGCTGGGTCATTTGGGAAAGCAGATGACAGCTGTAGAAGTTTCCGCTGGTTAGTGGTGGAGGAGTGGGGGCTGGGGTTGGAGAGATGGCTCTCCAGAGCCAGCTGTTACTCCTGATCACCAATGAAAACTAACCTTCCACAGAAAGTAAGACACAGATGGTCAGAATCTAACAGTGGCATACAGCTTGCTGGGGACAGACTAGAGTTAGTACTGGAGCAGTGTGGGCTGATGGCGTGCCAGCAGCTAGCAATATAGCTAAAACCATGATGGGTCAACAATAACACGTTACTGACACATGCTAGTCTTCTTCACTAGTTAACTTATTGTTCTTAACATGACATCTTACTTTTGGAGTTTATCATGGTAAAAAATCACGAATAAATAAAAAACATAAATATGTGACAGTTGCAGCTTCTTCAGGTAAAACGCAGCTGTTGTTCAGAAACAAACGCCGATGTGGGAACACACCATAATCCTCTACAGATTGGCTTTTTTAATTTAGCAGCCTTAGGCACAGAAAGAGGTCTACGCAGTGAACCAGCAGTAATGAGAATACCAATGTAGCCATTATCAACTCCCTAAAACGATCACTGTACACAGCTGAATACTGAAATGAGAAACAATGAATGCGTTCTGTTTGGTATTAAAGAAGAAAATAGACTATTTTAAATGCTAAACAATAACCAAGCCAGGAATGAGACACACAAGCAACTCAAAAATGTACTACTCTTTAATTAACATTACCTATTTGCAGTGAAGAATGAGAAGATATTTCAGTCAGAGTGCATTTCATTTGTCAAATTAATTCATGAATATTTAGAAAGATTTATTTGTTTGTCTGTCAGGAGAAAGCTTTTCTTTAATTTCTCTAATGATCTGGAAACTTGATGTTCATCATATTTTTGTCTATTTAGTCCTAGTACTTTGGGATTATCATTAACAGGATCTGTTTTTCTGCCTTAAACAGTAAAGGGCAAAAGCATTGAGCCACCGTTCATTTCTTTATATTTTGCTTCCCAGCAACCAGACTTTCTTGTAATCTTTTAAACTGGCCTTGAGCAATAGTTCTCCAGGCTTTCTGAAACTCTTCTGAAGCTCTTTTTTCACTCATTTTTTAGAGGAATATTTTCTTGTTTTTGTTTATTTCTTTGTTAATCCACTTAAAAAGAAAAAAAAATGCACCTAAATTAAGGATGAACCAGTGTTGTATCCATACATAACAGATAACTGTAATAGCAGCCTGTTGCAATACACAATTTGTTTCCTTTTCTTCACTAGAATGTGTGAATAATGTCAGAATCACAGTTTTGACAGGTATATAATAAACCTTTTGCACCAGCAAGGTGATTACCAAAGAGCTATTAGCTGAAAACTTGGTATAAAATATCTAGGTATGATGCACCTAAGAAGTCATCATAGCTCAAAAAGAAATATGATGCATCTGACCCTTCAGTTCTACTGTTCACTAAAGCCTCATCAGAAATGGTCTCACTGGAAGTGTTGCTGGCAGTTAGCCATTCTTAAGGAACGGAAACAGGGAGAAAAGGCTTATACAAGAACTGGACTGAAGATCAGTGGCAACAGTACTAATGGAGTGATGAATCAATATGTGAAATTATTAGTCAAAATCTTTTCAGTATTCACAGAGGAGGTCAGGAAAGATTTACCACAGTGTCTACAGCCGTCTTAAAAGCACGCTGGAGGCTCTGTCATGGTTTAATGCTAAATTTCAGAGGATTGTGTTGGAGTGCTTCTTAAAAATAATGAGCACATGAACTTGTTAGAATTGTACAAACCCAATTTTTGATTTGTATCCTGTACTTTCCTTTATGTTTGCACATGTTTAAATGGTCAGAGGGCCCGGTGGCGCCAGTGTCCAGCAGCCTCGCCTCTGTCAGTGCGCTCCAGGGCAGCTGTGGCTACAATATAGCTTGCCATCACCAGTGTGTGAATGTGTGTGTGAATGGGTGGATGACTGAATGTAGTGTAAAGTGCTTTGGGGTCCATAGAGACTAAGTAAAGCGCTATACAAATACAGGCCATTTACCATTTAAATAAACCACAACAACCATTTCCCATTTTCTAGAAAATTAGTAGTATATATAGAAATAGTGGCCAAAGTCTTTAGCCCAGTACGCTATAGTGAGGCAGATCATCTTATAGATGATCCCCCCCGTGGTCAGATTAAGGCACAAGTGATAGAAGTGAACACAGACAATCCCTGTTATGACCAAGACTGCAGCAATCTTTCAAGCTGGGTTTGTAAAAAGCTAAAATATATTCTTTGATGCAGTACAGGACAATTGAAATATGCCATTTGCAATACGCTCTGAATGGCATCCATATTATCCAATTGTGTATGTTTCTGTTCCGTGTCCTGTGTCCTGTTTGTTTGTATATTTGTCTTTTTGGCTGCTGTTACAACCAAATTTCCCCTTGTGGGACAATTAAAGGATTATTCTATTCTATTCTATTAACATTGAGAACTGAATTCTTCTTAGCAGTAGTCAGTCCTCAGTGTAAAGAATTTGTGAATACGCCAGCATGATTTAAAAAAAAAAAAAAATCTAATAGTTTGTTATTGTAGTATTAAAAAAAATTCAGAGTCAAAGGATTTTCATGTCATTTTAATCTTATTTAAAAAATATTGCTGAACAGAAGTTACAACAGTTGACGTAAAAAAAAAAAAAATTCAATGAGTTTCCTACTGCATAGAAAATATAACCTCTCTTCTGAGCTGATAATAAGACATTTCATTACAAAATGGCAAATTCTTGCAGGGACTGATGGAAGCACTTTCAGGTCCAAAGGCTGTTGAGAAATCCAATAATTGCAGAGAAACACAAAGAGAGTTTGGTCCATGAACACTTTATACATATAAGCGAGTCAAGAGAGCAAGCTAGCAGCGAGGTCACTAGCCTGAACCTGCTTATGTCCAAACCGAGAAATTCAATACAACAGTAAACCTTTAAAAGAACCTGCACCTTTGCTCTTGCCATTCTCTTCCTCAAAACAAAATGGCCCTGCATTTGCACATATTGAATTTATAGAATCACTCTTTGTGCATGTTTACTGAAAAAGCTATTCAACATACAGCGATAGGTAAGCCCACTCTTGGCCGCTACCAAGCAAGCTTTCCCTCCCCAAGGCCAAGGGCATTAAAACGACCGTCCTGGTCACAGTCGGTGGAATGTGAGCCTTGGACTTTTATTTGTGGCCTTAAAAATTTGCATTTTATACTAAATCAAATTCCACTAAACAGTGTCTAAAAAAAAAAAGGTCAGCTTTTCTTTTACATAGATTTGAGAAGAAATACCACAACAACTCTGTCACAATGCACAGTGCATAGTTTTTTTTTCCGTTGCATTTTCTTGCCTGCACCAATGCTGCTGCCTTAAATTATATTGCTTTAACAGAAAATATTTAGCGCTGATGAGAAATGAAGCAAGCGTATTTAAGCTTGTCCTCTAGATTTGGGATCAAGAAGGCAGGGGCGAGGTTCAGCTTGTCGGGACAACATGCTGCTGAGACGCTCCACCCAGTGGTGCTAAATGCATCTGGCGCTCTGTGCTGGCAACATCTGGAGGCCTATTTTCAATTTCAATATGCAGCCATAAGGGAGCTCCCATATGTCATCACATACAATGCATGGAAAACAAGTGGGGATGAGGAAAGGCCATGGCCTGATCGAAGGGAAAAAAAAATCGGTGTATTTTTGGAGTTTTGGTGTGAGACTGAGAAGGTGTGAAAAGAGACATTTACGCAAGTATGGACAATTGAGCAGAAGAGATAGTTGAGTGGGAGTAAGAGTGTGTAAATGAGCATGTCTACTTGTTGTGGTATTTGAGAGACACAAAAATCAACAAAGTGCAACTTGAGTGCGAGAGCCGAGACCTGCACTTGAGCTAAGAGAGAAGCAGAGGAATGAGGGGAGGGAATGAAATGGATGGAATGGGGATGCCGATGGACACACACTGCATCTGGGACCGTCACCCAAGGTAAACAATGTTCAGGGAGCCATCTGGCTGAGACTGGAGGCGGAGGAGGGTGTGGGGGAGCGATGGGCAGAAGAGGGCAGTGTGGGGGAGTAGAGAGTGGAGGGAAGGGTTGCGACGAGCACAAGCATATGGAAAAGCAGATTTTTCCTCTCCCCGCAGCAGTCAGCGCAGGCAAATGTCAGCATGAGCTGCATCCACGCTTGACTGTGCTGCACTCGGCACCACCACCTGGCTCTCCTTGCTCAGCCACCGAGTATGGGCAGCAGTGACACTGTGGAGCCTTTCCCCAGGGCAGAGGAAAGCATCGTGGTGCTCGAGCTCGCCCACATGCATGCATATACACCAACACCTCCTGTACTCCCTGCTCTTTTTCACACAACGGAAATACAAAGAAACATGCTTACTTTGGCAGGGAATATTACTAAAAGTACTTGCAAAAGAGAAAGAGAAAAAAACAACGAACTGCCTTACATGTTCGACATTATCAAGCTGAAGCAAGGCTAACATCAGACTAAAATTCAAGCTCACAAAACAAAACATAACCAGTTTTGTTAAAAATTAATATTTTCAACTTTATTTTTAGCAGTAGCGCACCACAAAGACTTTTTTTTTTTTATATCTAAGAGAAACTTAATGTAAATTTATACTGATATCGTCAAGACAAAACACAGGAGTCTGCAAAAGTCTATTTTCAAAAGGCCTTTACTCTGCCTTCTTAATGCAGTTCACAGGGCTGGGAGACTGTCAAATGCAAAGGCCAGTGGGCGTCATCCACGTTCACTTACAGTGCAGCAGTGCAGAGGGCCAAGGCCGGCTCACTTCATGCAGAGCAGCCAGTCAAGAGGAAGGCCAGGCAACACCAAATGTCTTATTAATTTGCTAATTTGTTGTGACTGCAGGGCATGAAAAGCCCGTTTCCTTGCCATCTGAGGCCAAGAGAACCCAGTGCTATGTTACTTACAGACACACACACATTTAAGCACACAGATTTTACTACCCACTATCTGGCCTACTTTCATGTGCGGTGGTGGGAATAAAGACAGAAGCACTCTTGATTACCTCCATGAAAGCACCACCAGGGGACAAGCATCTTACTGGCTACTGACTCGGCAAAGCTAAACTGACAGTAAACTAAGAATTATGGCTTACAAAATTAACAACCAGGGTGAGGAAATCAGGTGAATAAAAGTGCCGTAATCCAACTACAGAATATCTCTGACTTAAGCCACGGTCTCAAAACTGGAGGCTAGAAGTGCAATTCTGAGTACAACAGAGACAAACAGCCCTGGTGCAAACAATATGTAAATATTCCTCATATAAACATGTGATAAATTTCCCACCATGACAGCAACCTATTTAGAAAAGGATTTAATGTGAGTGTGACCAACACCACACAGCAATAAACTTTTTGCAAACAAAACTGTTTTGGCCTTTGAGAATTGGAGAAAAAAAATTATAAAAGGGAAATGAGAGATAAATCCATGTTATTTCTGATCTAGCAACATTCAGAGTCAGCCACTTAATGCAGCTTTGATGTGCAGACTCTTACCTAGGGGTCCGTGTCTGTGTCAGCAGATATGAGAACATGAAACTTCTTACAATAGGAAAAGAAACAAAGGCAGAGCACATATATAGGTTGTGCAGCTACATTTGTCTGACACGACTGTGCACTGTATTCAGGTCAGTAGTAGTGATGCTGCAGTCTGTACAGTTCTTTACTGCATGCCTCCTATTGGGAATGCAGAAAATGTTGGGCGTACACACAGGGCAACGTGGCTGGATATCAACTAAAACTGTGTGAACTGGTCTGGCGCTTTTAGAGGAGAGTGACCGAAGCAACAACCTATGAGAGGGAAGGATATCGCAATCTGACATCAGGTCAAAGTCCTCCATTTAGAATGTTTCTGGAAACATGCAACAAGGTTACCTTCACATCCAAAACTTAGGAATGTCGACTATAGCAAGCTGTCAACCACACAGCAATGACACAACCAATGAAGCACATTATATGTGGATAAGGCTTTACTGGTGCAAGTTCATGTGCACAGGGTGGGCTTTAATTAATGTTAAAATTAATGTTTAATACAAGGATGTTTATGATGATTTGGCTATGTTAAAAAAAAAGAAAAAAAATTGTAAAGCAACCCTGAATCATTTTCAAAGATATTTAAAGAAAATTGCTTGAATACATTAATACACACATGCAGTCCAGTGATACTGTATATTAACACTCAGATTTTCTTACAATTATAATGCAAAGAATGACTCGATTCACAACCAACATTTTAATTTGCTCCACAAAGACTCCCCAGCTGTCTTACATGCTGCATTCTAGCCCCCCTGAGGTCAAGTCGCTTTTTTACCCGGGACTCTGGCACTTGAGCTGAAGGCCTTGATGGTGAGAGACCACAGTTAATCGACTTTCTTTCTTCCTGAAGCTGTTGTTGTACAAAATTATTATAGATTTGGAAAAAAATCCTTGCTGGGGCTCTTTTGTGCTTAGGGACTATAGGAAAGAGAAAGAAAAAAAAAAAACAGAGTACAACAGCAGCTTCTTGAGAAACCCTGGCCTCCACTGAAATGCAATTTCACAAGCTCCTCAACAAGCAACGACCATCTATTTTGCTGCAACAATGGCTGTCCGCTTCTATACCCATTTGGCCGACCGGTGTGGAACAATCAAGTGGCAAGAAAGGTGACAAAAAGGTGACACATAATTTAAAGAAGCAGAGCTGCATGAAAGCTGTTGGTAGCTACAGTCCAGCTCGGCAGATCAATCCCCACCAACAACGGACTGTGGCCTGGCACTGTGCACAAAAAAAGGCTATTCCACAGACATAGGTATATAAAACAAAACACGCAACACTGCTCACCTATAGTCTTTAAAAATGAACAACACAAAATCAAAAGTGTATACCTATGTAAATTTGTCAACCCACCACATGTCTAACTTATGAATTCTCTGTACATTTCTTTTAGAGTCTGTGTGTAACACACACTATGTAGACACTTTTAAAACACTTCAAAGAATCTGAATTTTTCAGGTATGTAATGTACTTAGAGGAGAAAAGATATTCAGATTTATTGTGCCAGGAAGAGCTTGTACTCTGTGCTGCAAAGAACACTTTGTGCCAGTGAGAATTCAGTTAAGTGTATTACTGAAACTTAAAGCTCTTTGTAGAGGCCAAGTGTATAGTATGAGCTGGAAGAAAATAGGGTATCTGCTTGACTTGAAAGTTATTTTTAACATTCGGCGTTATGTGTATCTGTGAATGTGTGTGCATGTCCACTGAGAGTTAACGCGCTCCAGCTGTTAGGATCCAGTTGCTCAGACTTGTTGAGGACCCTGGCTCCCACTAGTGCAGCACACAGGCCCAGAGGTGGTGAGACATACAGCAACTTAACAGAGGAAGCTAGGGACAGAAACGGATAGCGATGGAAAGACAAAGAACGACAGATCACAGGGCTGAACCCTGCGCAGCTGCGCTTGTTCTTCAGGGAACCCAGCCGGGGAAGCAGCGCTCAAGCGCTTAATTCCACAAATATGTGCAGTCATGCAATATGCAAGGTGGGGGCAAGGGAGGGAGTGAGGGGAGAGATAGCTGCAGAATCAATCTTGCAACTTCCACAGCCATGGCTTAGATTGGGGACCAGCTTGCCTGGGCCTCAGTGGCTGGCCTCTGGCCACTGGCAACTGGGCAGCATGCAGCGGGCGATGCAGAGACGGCCTGAGAGACTGAAAGTGATGATGCCCACCACCCTGATCAACTACAGTCTGCTAGGAGGTCTTTCAGCACGCCAGCACAAAGCAAGAGATGCACACTGAGCTGAAGGTGTAGGTACATGTAAGTATTGAGAATGGGAGTTGATGTCTATATGGATGACTGACTCAGTGTGGGGTGGGGGGCTCAGGTGGTCTAAGTGAGGGAAAAGGACAAGTCTGAAGGTAGTAAGTAATGCTGAAAATGCTGCAACTAAAATCCAACTCTATTCTACGTCTAGTTCTTAGTATTTCTAGTAAGTTTTATTGCTTTTAATGACAAGTTTGCTGCTCTAATTCAATTTTAGACTGACAGAAGGGTAGAAAGAATATTCTTCAAGCACTTAGCAGCATAGAAAAGCAAAACAAAACAAAACAAAAAATCAGACAACCATTTCACCCATTTGAATAGTGTGGGGTGTCTCTGCATGAAGAACAGTAGGTCAAACTTCACATGACCATTGCCACCAGGGGGAGCAGGTGTACTGCAGCCGACTGCTGGAATGTCAGCCCTTCACTTAGAAGAATAACTTTTCTGATAGGAGCCCGTCTTATTTGTGGATCTGGCCACAACGCAGCCGCTAACTGGCTCATATACTGTTATTGTGCTTTTGCCTTCTACTCATAGACACAAAACATAGACTGACCAGAATATTAAGCAAATTATGTAACATGAGATGTATTCAACTAAAGAAAGGATCACCAGTTTAAAGGAATGATAAATCTTGAGCTACACTGTCATTTGGCCCTGCTGAAACTGCAGTGAGCATGTACGTTTTGTATAACTGAGGCTTAATTTGACAACAGTGGATGGCCAGAAAACACCTTACCTGATGTTGCCTTGACAGAGTGCTTTTGTAAAAAGTCCAGGCTCTGAGCCAAGGCCTTCTTGTTGCAATGAGTCGAGAGCTCTTCACTGCATTCGAAACACCTGTCACAAAGAGAGAGGTTAATAAGACCGGGTTCATTTTACTTTAGAAACTAATAAGACAGTATTTAACATCCGAATTGCTTGGCTAGAGTGGAAAGCAGTTTAGAAATCATGATTAGGGATGGGAATTGATAAAAATTAATCAGTGTTGGGGTCATTACTCAAAAATATATTACATATATTACACAGAACACCTTTCTTAAGGTACGCCTGGGTGTAATTACTACTTAATTACACCCAGGCGAAAGGCATTTGTTAAACTACTCATTACGTTACTTTCATGTTACTCTGTAAAATGATCTGAAACGCAACGTCTCATAATTACCATTTAACTACATAAACCTACAGGCTACAGCCCCACACACCAGCACAAATCCCTATCCTAATAAGAACACACGTGATCTTTCTCTTAGTATTGATAAGATAAGATAAGATAATGATGTATGAACACAAATCAAAGATGAAAACCAGAAAAGAGACTTTAAACTGATCGTCACAGTGATTTTACTGTAGAAACATGAACAGGTAGACACGGAGGCTGCAGCCAGACCGCTCAGGCTCTGTTACCTGTTGAATTTAAGCAGCGGCTTCACCGCGAATAACTGCTTACTTTATCACGGTGCTGTTCTGGTGTCAGCATTTACTCAGCTTTAACATCCCATCTAGCTTAGCACAGTGTCGGTGAAAGTGCTTGTAAAGAGCCAAAGTTGTGTTAACAATATAATGCAGTTGTTTCTGTCTTGGAGCAGTCTCCACTTCATTATCATGCTCTCATCCTTTTATGCAATAAAAATAAAAGTAATGTCCATATCCATGCTGTAAACTGTGACACTTTTTCCTCCCCTGACACACAAACTGAAATCAGCTGATTGCAGCAAGAGCTCAAGATCTGATAAGCAGGATCGATAAGCAGGCAGACTAATGGTTCCAATGGATTGGACTACTGGGAGCTGGTTCTCGATTCCCATTCCTAATTATAATGGTGGAAAACAAATTTTATTTTATTATTTATGAGCCTAAAATGATGTAAAATAATTTACAAATAAACAAACTGGTCTTAGAATTGTGGTAGCCAGGATCAAAAAGACTGCAGGTGCCTGTTGTTTTCTATTTGAGCTCACATGCTGGCAGCATTCTGACACATGCCATCGCAAGGTGACAAACAGGGCACCATTGTGTGCAGCCTTTGCTTCTTTTCATGACAGTTCACAATTAACTTCCTGGGTTTCTCACCAGGCCTTCCATGTGCTCAAACTGATGGTGATGCAGTGTGACTCTGGGTGGAAAGCCTGTTGATGCTTCACAACATGCTGGATCCCTGACTGGTTACAGCCCTGTAAAAACAGAAATCTTTGTTGGCAACCATAAAATACACTCTGGGCTCACAACATTTAAGGTGCAACAAATCTTCAAGAGCACAGTAGGGTGAAAATCTTTATTCAGGGTCATGTTTAGACTTCCTCTTTTCTTGAAAGTTCCAACAGGCCTAACCACTTCATTATGGACATTTTCTTCACTAGCCACGTACCCTAACAAACAAACCCGAATGCCTAACCCCAAGCCCAAACCTAACCATGACCTAATTGTAACCCTGAAACTAAAACCACATTTTAAGTCTCAAAAATCCCTTCAACCTCAAGGGGAGGGGCAATAACTGAGCATCAGAATGATGATATAAGTGACTTTGGGCATAGCTTGGCTGTTGGTGGTAGAAGGGCTGAATATTTTAGAAACTGCTGATCTATGATTTTCCCCACAAAGCCAAGGCAACAGTAACTCAAATAACCACTTGTTACAACAGAGGAATGCAGAAGAGCATCTCTGAACATAGAACACATCAAACCTAGAAGCAGCTGCGTTACAGCAGCAGAAGACTGTGTCTGCAGAAAAATGATGCCACAATTTACATGGCTCACCAAAATTGAACAACAACATAAAAGTAAATAAATAATTTTTTAAAAATTGGTTTGTTGAGCATGACAATGAGTTCATTGTATTCAAATGGCCTCCACAGTTACCAGATCTCGATGCAACAGAGCAGGGCAGAATGTAAAATTAGCATTTTGGACATGCAAGCAGCAACTGTATGATACTATCAAATCAACAACGACTAAAGTTTCCAAGTAATGTTTCCAGCACCTTGTTGAACCGATACTGTGGAGAATTATGGCAGTTCTAGAGGCAAAATGCAGTCCAACCCGGCACTATTAAGGCACATTTAATAAAGTGTCCAGCGAGTGTACACATGAAAGTAAAGAAGCAGTCAAGTTCATACACAAATAAGAATTAAAGACTCTTGAATATGATAATGACGTTCTTACTCTGTTGTTTATTTCAATTTAGTTTAAACTCTGCTGCATCACATTTTGCTTTATTTATCATTTTAAAAAAAAAACTTACCTGAAAACCACACTTTAGACACACCAGAATGTCCTGAGAGGCTGCTGGCTCGCCATCAATCATTGTCCTTTCCTTTAGGCACTCTGAGCATACCGACCACACACTCGAGAGGACTGATTTCTTTACTGAGTTCAGGTCCACTGCTCTACTCACATGCTGGCAAGTCAGTCCTGTTAACAGACAAGGTGTCTTGTAAGCAAGGATCCTTTTAATTGAAGGTGAATTGCACTGATCCCATAAGAATAATGAATGAAACCTCACAGACTTCTCAACATTGACAAAAAATACTCAAGAATAGTCTATAGGACTCTACCAAGTCAAAATTCATAGTCTTAACCGTAACAGTCCGGTGCCATGTACTGTTACGGTGACTTACCGCTGACTTCATCTGATGATTCCTCATCTCGAGGTTTTCTTGGTTTATTAGTCCGCTTAGTCATGTCGGCGGCTTTCAAGGAGAAGGGGTCCTTCAGCCGCATCTGGTGCTCTGAAAGCAAGAAGGGACAACACTGGTTTAGTTTTACACATTTAGGACACCCACACATAATTTTGTTTATCCAGGTACTACACAACTGCTATTATTATTTTCTTCACAACAGAATGAGGTACTTTCAAAATAGCAAAAAAAAAAAAAAAAAAAAACCCTACAGTTTAGATCAGGCATTGTTAAATGCACACACTCACACACATTTATTGTGTTGTCATTGTACTACAGCACAGTCCTACAGAAATGTGCCAAATCAAAACTTTATGACAGCATGTGTTTACATTCAAATAGCTATGCATACATTGAATCGTCAAGCACTACTTTGCTTCCAACAATAGTGAAAAAAAATATTAGGATAGAATAACTAATTATGTTTGCACAATTACACTCTTGCTTTCTCATATTTTATATATATTCAGTAAACTACTTTTCATTAAAGCAGTTGTTTTTTTCTCTCCTTCATTCAAAAGCCCAAGCCAACTCCTCCTTGCTGGGCTCCGACTCAATGAAATCCACTTTCAAGACAACAGCACTAAAAACAACAACAACAACAAAAATTCTTTTTTTTTTTTTTTTAGAGGCCATACCAGAATAGCCTCTGCTGAAGATTATTTAAATAATTAAACGGTAAATGCAATATGTGGTTTGGCTGTTATAAGTTGGTGTGTTTGACGCTACTCTCAAGCTGGTGTGTTCGGGGCGATTAAATCAGGTGACTGATTTAACCAATCAAAAACTTTCCACTGCTTGTAGGTTTAAGCTGATTTTCCTGGTGGACTCCTTTTGAAATAATTTTTACACCCTTCGCCTAACATGCTACTGACCTAAACGTTTTCTAAACTGCAAGAAATCTGGAAGCGAACGGTCACAATACCTACGGCTACATGATATGCCACTGCTAAATAAAGGCAGTAGGAGAAAATCAGAGTTTTTACGACAGATAACTCTATTAATGGACAACACCATGATTAAGAGGCCTTAACAACCCCGGCAGCCCGGTTTGGGTGAGAATAAGAGGCGCCTAACCCATTTATTACGGAAATTTTAAAAATTAGTTTATCTTTTTCATACTAGATTTAGCGAAAATGGAATATGTATTAACTCACCTCTTAAAGTTAGCTCCTATGTTGACTTTGTCAGCTAATATGAAGCCAACACTGAGATGTCAGCTCTTCCTGGGTTGCAAAAAAAGGCCAGCTACATTAGCTTGGTAGGATAAAAACTGAACTGGTGTGTTTTATCCAAAATTACACGCAGACATTATGGCTATTCAAAGAAAAAACGCGCAATACCGTCAACAGTTATCTCAATATCTTTTTGTTTCCACCCTTGACTTTTAAAACATGTGTCAAGCTTTCGTTAGCATTTACAGGCAGCACTGGTTATGTGTGACGCACTACGGCAGCTCAGGTTGGCCCAATGCTGCATTCAAGTTGAGTGGGAAAATCTCTTTTTTACTAGAGGTAAATAAAAGCTTGTTTCCCATCTTTATGCGTTTCCCAGTTTCCCATGGCGGCGAATGCAACATAAATAATGTTTTTTGTTTTTACTTGATGCACTTGTTTGATCTAATTAGGGGACATGATGCTAATTTGTGTTGATAAATAGTTAGTTATTACTTGTTTGAAACTATCACTAAGGCATTTGTGGGGAAAGAATTTTGGCCCATTAGGATATCCGTACGTCTGCGCAAGCGCAGATAATTGTCGGCATTGTGACTTTTTTTTAGTTGTCCCACGCAGATACGCTTAAGTGAGGGTTTGTGTTGAAGAGCAGTGATAATTTAGAGTGCAGTATCTGGCTTTGATAATCACACATGGCCTTGAGAAGTTGTTGGAGACTTGCCGGTGTTGTCCCGCGGCTTTTATGGAATAATACCGTCCAGTTTGAAGCTTGCGTCCCGAGAGGACAAGGCTCTGTGTCCAGCAGTGTCAGCACTCGCCCCGGTTACAAAAGTGAGGTTTAACATGAGTGACTCACTGTCATGTTTTGAAGGAGCTCATATACTGCATTAAGTATATTGTCTGTCTTGTTTTTAAACGCAGAGTTGCTGTTCCGCACATTCAGTTCAACGCCAGCGAGCACAGTCGTGAGTTATGAGCAGCTGAAGGAGCTCCTGGTTGGGCGGAAAGCGGTAGTTATAGATGTGCGAGAGCCCTGGGAGCTCCGAGAATACGGCTTCATCCCCGGCTCCATTAACGTCCCCCGTGAGTACTGCTCTCTCTACCTGCAACATTGTTGTCCGGCTGGGCTGCCAGGGCTGTAGATTTGTATACTAGTGTAGTATACTGCAGTTTGTGTGGGTTGGGGGTAAATAACAAATCGTAAATGTCCAAAATGAAGCAAACTCATACACAGTTTTTATATTGTTCATAAAACAAACATTTGAAGGTGTGCTTTGTCCCCGTGGCTTCATAATGGCAAGTTTAATTAGGTTTGAAATAGGGCTGCCACAAACGATTATTTTGATAGTCGACTAGTCACCGATTATTTTTGCGATTAGTCGACTAATCAGATCATCATCCATTGGACGTACAGCCTACAGCTTATTGCACCAGCAGCATCTGGTCTTATATAACTATCATTAGCTTACAGCTTGAAGTGTTTGTGCTAACTAAAAATAAAGACAAGATGGTAGTTTATTAATTTTTAATGAAATTTGCAGATTGTTTCGGTAAGTTTAATAAACTCCTTGCTTTCTAAAATATAACAGGACACCGGAGTATATTCTCCAGCGTCTCACACTTCTGATAATCAGCTGTCTGCTTGACAGTTTTAGCTGTGCAAAAAACTATACCTTTAATCTCAGCCAAACCAATTTACTCAGGAACAAATAAAATACTAAAG
>NW_005187510.1:1304083-1316624 GCF_000239375.1 Pundamilia nyererei
CTACTACTCATTCCTGCGTCCTTTGTGATCTTACAAAGCTTCAAACGATGCGTCGACTATTAAATTAGTCGTCGACGATTTTAATAGTCGACATAATCGTGACTAGTCGCGACATAATCGTGACTAGTCGACTAATCGTGGCAGCCCTAGTTTGAAATGTGCTCAATTTGACATACAATTCTAAATGGAGTAAAACGCA
This sequence comes from Pundamilia nyererei, assembly GCF_000239375.1. Classification (NCBI taxonomy): domain Eukaryota; kingdom Metazoa; phylum Chordata; class Actinopteri; order Cichliformes; family Cichlidae; genus Pundamilia; species Pundamilia nyererei. Next base: position 1,304,283 of record NW_005187510.1, read on the forward strand.
AGCAATATGAGCCACTTCATATTATATGGTACGAAGGAGGGCATTATTCTAAAATATTACTACAATGCTTCCAACCAACTGTTCTCCAGAGCACCAAACCCATCATACTTCCTTAACCTTTATGTTTTTGACTTTACAGTGGCGCAAGTGAACACTGCACTCCAGCTGGGTCCAGAAGACTTCAAAGAAAAGTATGGTGGTGAATTACCTCACCAGACAGATAACGTTGTGTTTACTTGTTTGGCGGGAATCAGGAGCAAGACTGCGCTGAACATGGCCATCACACTGGGATACAAAGAGTGAGATATGTGTCCTTGGCTTATGTCTGTCACCGTCACTGGTTTCCACCTCGTCATTATGTTTCTTACTAGACTTGGCCATTTTCAGTCACGAGAAAAGTTATCAGTATTGTGGTTAAACTTAGACTTTTATAGTTACCACCATGAGACAGCATTTACTATAGTTGAGGTTATTGCCTTGTAGTTACACAATGCTGTTCCTCCTCGGAAGGATACCACATGTCCCACATCACATTTTCTATGTCTATGTGTCAAGTATTAAAACACTGTGATTGTCTGGTGATGGTAAAGTCACATACAAATGCATGATTTTGTTTAAAAGTCTTAAATTATGAAAAGTGTGATTTCGTCAAAGCAAATGTTCACTTTTTTCTTTCTTTTGTGTCTTGTTTCAGTGTTCAGTATTACTCTGGAGGATGGCAAGACTGGGTGAAGCATGAGCAGCATAATCAGTGATCATGGAACTGGAAAGATATTTATATATTTATTTGAAGGTATTTTTGCAATTATTCGAGTTTAGAATGTGAAGTGATGGCGCAGCCTTGTAAAGGGCTTAAAAAAATTTCATGGCTCCTCATTTCAATATTAAAATCTCAAAGAGGTGAAACCAGTTTGCTTAAATCCACATCTGCCATACAATATTTCTTGAAACCCCTCTTTAATTTCTCTCAGGCTTAACCTCCTTCTAAACCCTTTACAGCTTTTTGAAATAAGCTCAAAGAATCTTCTGAAGTGCTAAAGATTAATTATGCAAATAAAGTCTTCCACTCCATAATGTGAACTATTTTATTATTTCCTGTTGACATATTGTAAATATTAAATTGCTCAACAGGCAGTGCAGACTTTGCCAATACTTAATGCATTTATTAATAAATGTACTATTTAATAAAGTTATCAAAGCTAAATAAACTAATATTTAACTTGAGTCTGTGTGTGTTTATTATTATTTTTATTATTTATATATTGGGCAGGATTAGTAGATGACCTAAGAGGACATTCGTTTAAGTAATTCCAGATATAAATAGGCATAGAGAGGCTTGCCGGGGTGACAGCTGCTGGGGAAGTACTACGATTTACTGTATTGAAGGTCCTTGTCTAATATCCTGTATGAATTTGTCACCAACTCTCCACAGGTTCCTTCATCATCCGTGATAATAAATGGGTTTGTTTTCAGCAGGGAAGAATGTTTCCACTACAGTTTGCTGACCACCGCCATGGACCTTGTTCCCTATTCCTTCTTTTACAGCTTGAGCTGAAAGTCCCTGCAGAATCAGCAAATTTTAATCTCACTGTCTTGTTTAATTTGGACAATATTGTTTTAAGTTACTTTAGTTTATCCTAAAATTCAGCTTAATCATTGTGAGTGACAGGAAACTGGCCTCTAGGTGTCTTTTCAGATGCGTTAGTAAATTATCTAGAAGTGTTTATTGGTTTTCTTTGGGGACATAATTGATAGCTTTAAAACATACCTGACATTGTTGTATCACCTCAGCACTTTACAGGGGTTTTTGTTTCTTTTATATTTGAGCTTGGTGTTGACAGTAATGACTTGTAAATAAAAATAAACAGTTTTTGAGAATCAGAAAATTTTGTGATGCAATAATATATATACTTAAGATTTACATCTATATAAATATTTAATTTTGATTGTTTTAGAGTTTTCACCTCTCTGATACAGTTTTTAAATAAATAAGAAAATATTTAAGAAATATATATGAAAAAATAGTTTTATGAACACGTAAACATATTTAATACCATATATTGATGCATATATATTGTATGAGCAGTTCCATTGGTAAATTTGTCAAGAATTTGTGAAAAATTCTATTAATTGACAGCAAAGCTTTGCATGGTATTCAAGACAGAATAATCTTTACACAACGTTGTAAAAAATGAAGTTTTCACAGGACTTAATAGCTCTGAGAAAAACTATGTGCATCCATATGGTTACTGGTAATTGCACTTGATCAAATGATCATCAGCATGTGTGAACATCTCCATCAAAAGAGACGTTTTGGCAGTTTGCTGGTCTGGAGCATTCAATACCACAAGCTTTCCAGGAGTGGACATCCTAGCAAATCCCCACCCCAAGGTCAGACTGCGCTCAAAAACTGCAAAAAACCCAAGGGTAACATCTCAGACTCTACAGGCTCAGTTAGCATGTTAAAGTTCATGACAGTTAGAAAAACACAGACCAGTCTTGCTTGCAGTGGTTGCCAGGAGAAAGATAACATGGAAGATTATGTTTACAAAGTTACATCTGAAGAAACCACAAGATTTCTGGAACAATGTCCATTGAACAGATAACACCAACATGGAGATGTTTGGCTACAATGCTCCGTGCTACATTTTGTAAAAACTAAACACAATATATCAACACAAACACCTCAAACATGCTGCCAGCATGGTGGTGGATGGGTGATGATCTGGGCTTGTTTTGCAGCTACAGGACCTGGGTACCTTACAGTCACTCAGTTGACAATGAACTCTGTATACCAAAGTATTGTAGAGTCAAATATAAAGCCATCTGTTTGACATTTGACGGACTGACAATGTCATACAAAAAAACACCAACTTGAGATACTCCATCTAGTAAAGGAGTATCTTAAAGTAGTCTTAACTTTATTTATTAACTAAATTTATTATTAAATAATACATTTATTCAATCAGTTTGCTGAACGTTCTCTGCTGCCACAAGGGCGTCTTTCATAGCAAATGCCACCACCCTCTAAATATAATATAATTATCTGGTATTTGTCATTTAACACCAATAATAATAATGATAATAACAAAGCATTTTTAGTTCAATATTATCATCCATTTTAATAAGTAATAATTTCATATTTAAATGAGTATCAGGCAAAAAAAGTTATAATACCACACAATGATGTATAAGAGTTTGTGGTCTTAGTAAATGAAGTGAGGTTTTATAAATACTGTAACAGAAAGCATCATCATAGTGAACAACGGTTGGTGGAACGTGAAACAAGCAGCTTAGTAGAGAGATGACTATTCACATGACTGAAATATTCCGGCTCTTCCCAAAAGTCCCATGCGGCTGCAAGATGTGAGGTCAGTAGGAGAGAATAGATGCTCACTTAATCCATCACGGCAAGTTTTCACATGGAACTGTGAATAAATCATCTCATAAGTTGGATTTTAATGTTCTAAGCGGACTAAACCAACATCGGCTTTATGCATATTTTGAGTTTTTTTGTGGTTTACCATGTAGCTGTGGTACCTTCTTATTTATAATTGAGCTCATTGTAATATCGTCCAACCCCTGCCCATGTGATTCTGTAGGTGTCAATGTAAACCATGAACAGGGCTGACTGGCATTTATGCCCTTTTATCACTGTGTCATGTCATCCGTAAACTCCAGACTGTAATCTCCCCCCTCCTTTTCTTCCGCTTCCTCATCTTCCCGCTGAAGCAGTTAATTCCATTTTCTTTTTTCTGCATACTCCAGTTTTAATATGTTGAAAACAGAGCAGACTAATAAGTACTAATTTACGTCAAAATCTTGCCAGCGCTCTTTTGTTCCTCTGCAGCCACAGCCTCATCAGGTCACCCTCTAGCTTCTGCTCAGCATTCAATTAAAGTCCCTCGTCCCATCAGAGCACATCACATCAGAGATGCACCTACTGGCTGCAATGACTTACTGGACCCTGCCTCATTGCCTGCCTGCCTGTCTCCCTGCTTGTCCTCTGATGCCGGACATTAAGGTGGTGGATGTGTTGTAACCCAGGCAAAAACCCATTATGATTTGGATAAAATAAGGAGTCTGAGAGACTTGTGCCCACAGCCATGATCCCAGCCCATTTCTGCTTCTCACAAGCTGCTGATACATATCTGAGAGGCAGGTCAAGCCTGCTTTAGTACGGAGGTTCAAGATTCCGCATGCGTCGGCTCATGACCTGGGCTGTTATGAACAGAGCAGGAGCATGACTGTCAATGGGGAGTATAAAACCTCAGACTGTGCTGACAACCAGAGAGTGCAACAAAGGAAGGTTCAGGAGCAGTAAAGTGCAGCAAACCACTGACTGTTTCCCTTCACACAACCAAAGCCACATAGAAACCGCTGCCATGAGCTTCAGCCCAGAGAGGATCTCGTCCTACCGCCGTCACTTTGAGGACAGCAGCAGCTCGTCCTACCAGATCAGGGTGTCGAGCCCATCCCCCACCAGGAGAGAGGCCCGCCGTGCCTCCACCGGCTGCTTCTCCTCTAGAGCCGGGGCCAGCAGCATGCGTGTGGACTCAGTGGGACGAAGGACCATGTCTGCAGCACGCAGGTCTCGCATGGTAGGAGCAGGGTAAGCCATTGGATTTTTGTTTTACAGGCGAAGCCGCGAAAATAAATTCTTCTTCTACAGGCTGTCTTTAGGAATAATTTTAATCACTTAAAGGAACATATTTTGGTGCCTGTGGCTGTAGGTTAACTTGTATCAGTCATTTCAGTGTGAGTGCAGGCGCCATGGTGTGCGTCGGGCCAAGCGGAGAGCCTGCCATAGACCTGGATGTGGCTGCAGCTGAAAACCAGGAATTCCTCAGCACCCGGACAAGCGAAAGACAGGAGATGATCGTTCTCAACGACAGACTGGCCGTATACATCGACAAGGTGAAACAACCTTTTTCAACTCGATTTTACTTATTTTGATAGGCGCAGCGAAAAGCAGATATCACACTGAACTCAAACATGTTCCACAGAAGTAATTCTCATCTTGTGGAGCGTGGTTTAGACTGAGTTTTCGTGTCCTTACAGGTGCGATCGCTCGAGCAGCAGAACAAGCTACTGGAAACTGAGATTGAGGCCTATCAGAACCGGTTTGAGAAGCCTGTGGGTCTGCGCCTGCTCTATGAGGAACAGCTGAAAGAGCTGAAGAAGATTGCTGAACAAATGAGAGTTCAGAGGGTGAGACGAGAAATCTCCCGGATCCTGCCTCTGCTCTTCCTTTGCTTAGACACTCAAGAGGGCATTAAGTTTACACCTCACCGATCTGTAGAAGATCCACCCAAACAACGATACAAGACGTCAACTTGGTGTTTTCAAAGTTCTTTACCTGGTAACAAGCTCATTTCTGGCAGGCAATTTGAGGGGGATCCTGACCGTATTTGGGTGTCAGACTACAGCTGTTGTCAGATGTGTTTTATGCACAGATGAGATGACTTGATAATGCGCTGGCAGGCACACACACAAGAATGAAGCTGAAATATAAAATGCAAAAGGCTCAGCTAGATTTTGCGCACACCCTTGTGTTCACCTTCAAATCTAGCAGACAGGCGTGTTAATTATGCTTTCTTGGTTTTCAGGACATTTCCTTGGCGTCCAAAGAGTCTGCAGCTGCTCAACTAAAGGCAATCAAAGTCAAATATGAGGAGGCGGTGGAGCTGAGGAAGAAAGCCGAGTTAGACATTGAGGCCTTCCGTCCAGTGAGTGACATTAAATTAGCCACTGTCCTGGGTGTGAATGTCGCCTACACATTATTTCTCAGGGGCAGACATACATGATAACACTTCTGTTTATTTTTCAGGATGTGGACAAAGCCACCTCCTCCCGCATTGCCTTGGAGAAGAAGCTGGAGCAGTTAGAGGTTGAAATTGAATTCCTTAAACGAATCCATCAGCAGGTGGGTGACATCTTTACGTAGGAATTAGCTATTCCAAGTTTGCCTTTTATTTTTAATGATTCCTAAAGGCCTCTCTTTTTTTATTTTTGGTTTAGGAAATTGATGAACTCATGAAACAGATCTACGCCGCTCACGTCTCAGCCCAGAGTGCGTTCACTCTGCCCGACTTGGCTGCTGCTTTGAAACAAATTCAAACCCAGTATGACGATATCGCAGCCAAAAATCTCCAGGTACAAAAATATCACACAAAACTGCTTCCAGATGATGAAAAGTACACAGTTGAGTCTTCTGTAACGTTATCATTCTCCACTGTTAGGAAATGGATTCGTGGTATAAAAACAAATTTGAAGATCTAACCAAGAAGACGTCGAGGCATGTTGATAAAGTTCGAAGCGTTAGAGAAGAAATAGCCAGTGCCAAAAAAGATGTGAGTATTACAAGTGAAAATTAATATGTAAGAACCGTTTATTAATATTGAGTGTCTATAATTGGGCTGAAACTGTCCCTAGATCCAAAGTAAAGAACGAGATTTGGATGCCATGCGGACCAGAAACGAGGCTCTTGAAGCTCAGATCCGTGAGACACAAGAGAAGTACAGAAAAGAACTGGAAGACCTGCAGGTAAATGTCGGCTCATGTTGTCCCAGGGTGCACACCTGATCCCACCAGAGTCAGTCATAAATACAAACATGCTCTCACATTCATACATGCAAACACAAAGCCACTACAACAACACATTCATTATATAACCCCGATTTCCTGATAGGCTCGGATTGAGGCCCTGCAGCTCGAGCTGAAATCCACCAAGGAGAAAATTGCGCTGCACCTGCGTGAGTACCAGGAGCTTCTGAATATCAAGATGGCTCTGGAGATTGAGATCACAACTTACAGGTAAGTGAAAAATAACCACCTGAAAATGATTTTTGGGTTGTGTCTTTGAGTGAATATTAATAAATTTGGTAATTTTTTGTCTTTTTTTTCCTCTGCAGAAAATTGATCGAGGGCGAGGACCTGCGGCTTTCTGGCATGATGCAAACCTTATCTCTCACTAGCTGTAGCATGAGCGCCATTGGTGCCGGGATGAGCATCAGTGGAGGAGGCATGGGAGGTGCAGGTGGAATGGGTGGTGGACTGATAGGACGTGGTGGTGGGGGAGACATTGGGGGCAGAGTAGGAATGGGTGGGGGCATAGATGCAGGAGGCATGGGAACAGGTCCAGGAATTGCAGGTTTAGGTGGAAGAATGGGTGCTGAGGGAGCCAGTGGTAAAAAAGGTCCTGCTGGTACATCAGCTGGGGCAGACTTTACTGGTAGTCATGGATTAGGAGCTGGGGGTGTAGGTGTAGGTACTGAAGCTAATGGTGGGGTTGTGGGCAAAGGCAATGGCAGCAGAGCAATGGGCACTGGAGGAACAAGTGGTTCTGGTGCTGGAGGTGTGGGAAACCTGGGATTCGGTACTGGAGGCAAGAGTGACAGCAGCATAGGTGGGACTGGAATGGGAGGAGGTGGTAAAACTGGAGGTTCAGGTGGGATGGGTGGAACCGGCACTGGGTTTGGTGGAGGAAATGGTGGTGTAGTTGTAGGAAAGAGTGGTGGACTTGCTGGAGGAATAAGTGAAGAGGGTAGTGTAGCCCATGGAATGGGTGGTGGAGTTGGAGGCAGTGGAGGAAGTGGGGGTGTGGGTAGTGACGATGCTGCTCTGTCAGCTGCTAGTGGCATGGAGAAGACAGGTGGAGGAAAGGGTGGCATTAGTGGCACCGGGACTACATATGGCTCAGATGGACATGATAAGAACATCGAGGCCTATGCAGAGCAGGCTGTGGAGCTGACGGAGAGGAGGACGGTGCTCATTAGGTAAAGGTACCATCAGGTGTTTTTGCAGTTCTTTCAAACAGGACAAGCACTCACACTCAGAAAGTACAACCAAACACTACCCTTCATTAAGAAACAATGACTTAACCTGGTCTGTGACAGAGTCGGGTGTGGTTTAACATGCTTGTTTCAGTCACTTTGTCTCTCTGTCTCTCTACAGAACAGTCAAAAATGAGGATGATGTGCTGGAAATGGACCACCAAGAACAGACCTACACCATCACCGGAGCGGCCGATGAGTCGGACAACGAGTGAGCAACACAAATTCCCAAGTGACCTCCTCTCACCCTTAAACCTCCACGCCCCTCTGAGCTTTGCACTGACCAAGCCCCATGTTTGGACACTGACCTTTGCCCTTTTGCCCCAGACAAGAAGACCATGACTGACCCTTTTGCTTCAAATCAGGGGCTTTAACTATGCCTCACTAGACAACTCAACATATTCTCTAAACTTTTGTGACCCCCCCCCCCTTTTTCTTTTCTACATGCCGCAAATAAAGCTATCAGCATTGAATTACCTTGTTGCTCTTTTATTTTGTGTCCTTTTGAAGAGTTTATATGAGGATAGAGAACGTCATTCAGCAATAATTCAATGCTGGTTAAACCTCATGTTTTGCTTAGCACAAAGAAATGCTCCTTAGAATCCTGGCTTTGGCTTGAAATGATGCAGAGTGAAAAAGGGAAAAGGAAGTCATGAGGGAACAGCAAAACAGAGAAAGAGAGGGGGAAAGGGACAGAGTCACCTGAGGGTCGAGATGGTTGCCCTGACACTTTCTGCAGGGCTGAGGAATCCGTCACTCAAATGCGGTCCTGCAGCAGAGTGACTGCACACAGCCGTTTCCTGTCCTCATTCCATCCATTTCCACACCTTTTCCCACTGCGGCTGATCGGGAGAGATTGGATGTGGCCAGCAGATGCCAAACACGCTCAGTGTCCTGCTCAGGGGCAGAGAGTGAAGACATGCAACACACCAATCCAGAGACAGAAAGCGCAACAAAGACTGGAGTAGAACCGGTGGTCCTGTGCTGTCATGGCAGCAGTAACATTACTGTACCATTATTATTATAATTTGGCACATCTCAGGAAAGATAGCAAGTAAATAAATAAAACAAATAATTCTCGGTGGATGGAAACCCAGAAAGGCTTCCTCAGTTCAACGTAATAAGGCTTCAATGGAACTTTTAGTTGTTTGATTGAAGATTTTTTGATGTTTCATTGGCAGCTTTAGAGTGGATATATGTCAATAGACAATTATTATTATTTTTTCTGAGTAAATAACTTAAAAAGGAAAACCAGCAACAGTGATACACGTGGGATAAATATGAGTGAGTTAATTAAAAGATCAATAAATACATTTTAAAATAGCAAAAACAGTCAAAGCAAAACAAAGAAAAAGGGGGAAAAGAACAGAGAAGAAAATTAGTAAATTAGACTTAGTCAAGTATTTTAGTGTGTAACCCCGTATTTCTTGCTGCACAAATTATTTATCTGAATAATATGCACTGACTTCATTTTAAACTCACGTCATTTTCACGAGCTCAGTCCACTCAAACACGCAGGAGAAATTAGTTTGAACCCGAAAATATGACGCTCATGTGAGAATGAAACAGGAAAGCATTTATTATCGATAGCCTCACGTGTTTTTTTTTTAAATGTGTGGAGCTCTCCATGGTGCTTCCGTCTTCACACTGAGAAAACTCATTGGGGGAAAAAGTGAGTACATTTTTATTTAAATATGATAAATAAATAAATAAATAAATAAATAAATAAATAAGTATTCTGAATTCCACAGCATATAAAACAAAGAGGCAAAATGCGCTCCTTTAAATTTTTCTTTTTTAAAAAAAACCCTCAAAGACAGTGTACCTGATCATTGATATTATTTTTAACCCCTAAGGTTAATAATAAGTGCAAGTTCCCTTTAAGAAGGAAAAAAAAAACAAAACGAAATAAAAGGTGGGGTTTTTTTTCTTTTAACGTTTAACTTGTCGCAGAAAAATGTTAGAAAATATTGACCTCCTTGTTGAGATAATAACCGTGAAGTTCGCTAAAAATGTCTAACCATATTCAGCCATGCAGGCGAGTCAAGGTATCATGTCTTAAAGCGTGCTCTTTGCCTTTATATTTGTTTGTCTCACATTGCCAGCTTGCAGAGACAAACCCGCCGAAGTGGGTCACTAACCTTCATCCTGGGAGAAAAAATGCGTTTTTGCTCGGGGCGAGGGAAAGAGCTCCTCAGATTCACCGAGAAGGGCAAAAGTTGCGACTTTCTTTGAAGCCGGTGATTCTCTGTCACTTCGGCGCATATGCTTTGGGTAGCTAAATCCCAATTAGGGTCGGCTGACACGCTGCTCTATTCACGGGCGACCCTGCCTGCATACATTTGCCTAGGAATGAACTCCTCAAATAGATCTGCTGCTAAATGCGCCGGACAGCAGAGAAAATCGGCCTGAGTGACACTTTCTTTCTGAGGCGGTCGAGTGAGAAAAGGTATGAATTTATAAGGTACACCGAAACATATCAATTCACGGAACTTCACGCGCCTTTATCCGCGTCTTCTCACGCGAGACAAAGTGAGTTGAAGTCAGGGAAAAGTGGCCTTCCAAAAAAACAAAAAAAAACAACAAAACTTTGTTGAGACTTTGAATACCAAAACGCTGCAGCCCACTTTTGAGTAGGGATTTTTTTGAATGCAATCACGCATGAACAGCGCTGAATCGGATGCCATTTATTCGGCTCCTCTCTAATGCGATTTTGAATATTAGTCTGGGTTAAAATCCCAATCATGTCATCTGGTGGGAGTCCCATACAAGCACAATTACTATTCAAACGCGTCTCAAATGTCCCACCCGCATCAAGGCAGCTGGTCTGCCCACGGTGCAGCTTGCATCTTTCCCCAGGTTTCTCAGAGTGTGAAACACCTTATAGATGAACAGGGGAGGGTGTTTCTGCAAAAGCAAAGAAAAGCACGGAGAAGATGGACGGTCTGCTCTGAGAGCAGGCACGAATCTGAAAGGAATAATAATGATTGTTTTGCTGGGTGGGATTCGGAGGGGCCAGAGAGCCATACGCGCGAGGATTTCAGTTTTCTTTCTTTCGTCTTCTCCTTTTTTTTCTTGAATCAAAATTTAAGTGTGACCGACTGAATGCGAGAGGTGGGCTACACAAGATGTGCTGGCTTACACGCGGAGAAATAAATGGATTTAGAGGAAAACAAAGTCATTTCTAAAACGTGGGAATCTGTGAGAAATAGGCCACATTGCTAAGTGGGACAATGATTGGGCTCTCTCCCCCCTCCCTCCCCTGAATAGACCCAAAGAAAGTTTATGGGTCGACATAAAAAATGTGTTTTCTTCTGCACTCAGAGGGGTCTTCAATGGTTAGGCCATTGAAACCAGTCCAGGAGAGGTGGTGGTGAACCCTTGGCACCCCTGAAGTATAGTCAGGGCGCATGAATGGAGATCCCTGGTGGGGCATTGCTCTCCGTATTTACCGCGTTGCTTTGCAGACAGGTTGTTCCTCTATATTCATGGGTCATTAATGGCCAACCAGTTAAATCAGAGAGAGCCCCACCGTTTAGACAGTTTTAATCCAAAAAAGGCTGGCAAGAGGCAGGCAGAGAGGGCCATAAAAAAGAAGAAAAAACCCGACTCCCACCTCTTCCGAGCACCAATTCTTCTCAGGTCGTTATTTAAGTTTATTAAAGAGAAGAAGAGTTCATTAAAAAGAAAGAGCACTCGCAGAATCCGCAATAGTTTCTGAATAAAGATCCAACTATGTAATTAATGTTTTTCTTAAAAAAAAATAGAGAAAAAAAAAAGAATAGGAGGAGGCACAATAAGGCCGCTCCAGCCATTTAATTTCATTTAATTTTCCATCCCATTTGCCTCCAACACTGCCGTCACTCTGACACCGAGCCTTTTGACCACTCTTCAGGGCTTCAGAGCGCACAGCGGAGCGGGGATTCACCCCGGCGACTTTTTCCGCTAACAGAAAGGCAACGTCTTCCCCTCTTTTTTCTTCGTTTTCTTTCCTCCTTTCATTCACCCCACCTCCTCCTCAGAGAATAATTAATTTCACTGTGGAGAAGTGCGGGCCTTTAAAGCAAAGCAGGGGTGGATGGGAACCAGTCGCAAATGGCGAGGCGTTAATAAATAACTCCCCCGCACAGCCGGGCGCAAAAACATTGACGAGATTGTTCGCGTGTAGTTCAGGACTGTGGAGGAGCGCAGGGAGGTGGGGGCGAAGGGGGATAACAGTACCTGAAATAGTTTATTTTCATTTTGTGTGAAATAGTTTATTTTCATTTTGTGGAGAGATAACTGGCGGAAATGCACTAATGAAGTGCTTTTATTTCATTTTATTTTTTACATTTATTTATTTGTTTGTTTGTTTGTTTGTTTGTTTGTTTGTTTGTTTGTTTATTTTTATTTTTATTTTTATTTTTTTGGGGGGGGGGCACATGCGTCTTAAAACCCACATCATTTTCAGAAACCATATAAATAATCCACAGGAATCTTGCAGGTGGTTGCTGGATATTTAGGCCCC
>NW_005187510.1:1316644-1347301 GCF_000239375.1 Pundamilia nyererei
TTTTTTTTTTGGGGGGGGGGGTCTCTTTATTTATCACCATCTTTTTGGTTCTAATGTCGCATACCCACAGTCTTTCCTCACTCTAATCCCCTTCCAAGATAGTTTTAGTACCACATGTTTTACATTAATTGCGTGTGTGTGTAAGAGAGAGACACAGGGAGACGTGCACAGTGGACAGGTCAGAGGTCAACTTGTTCATGGTCTGAACTGATCACCCAGTTGTTGTTTTTTCAGTTCAGACTCATAGACAGCATAAAAAAGCATCCGTATCTTTAAACAACCTGCTGCGCGGAGCCTCATTGTGAATGTGATTCTAAGTCTGCCAGTACACAGACACTGTGTTCGCCAAACAAGTGGGTTTTGGTGGGCATCACATAAGAGCTACAGATCCAAGAAAAATGTTGTTAGAAATAACAGTTTTGGAAAGAATATGGAAAGAATAATTAAAATATATTAACATCCATTCTCAAATGACTTAACATCGCAAAAAAAAAAAGAAAAAAAAAAAGAAGTACACTGTATAGCCAGACCTGCCTGTGTGAGCTCATGCAAAGTTTTGGAGATACATGGCTTTCATAGGGCAGCGATGTTACCATGGTTATTTCACTTTATTTATTTATTTATTTATTTATTTTAATCAATCAATTAATCATTCAATCAACCAACAGGTTCAATTACTATGTCAGTCCAGCCACAGGAAGCAGCCAGTAGAATCACCTTGAATCCAGCGTTTCTATTTCTAGCCTTTTTAATAAGAGAGACAGACTGAGCATATTTTTTTCTTTTTGTCATAATAGTAAAAATATTAATAACAATGACAATCTATTTTTTGAGAATATATTTCTTTGTTAAAAGAAACAGCCTTTTGTACAAACGATTTTCCATGTTTACATATATATACCTTCATAAAATACCATATATATATATGGTATTTTTATGAAGGTATAAATAAAGGTATAAATAAATATATTCTGCAATAATTCTATTATCTTCGTGTCCCTGAGCAACCAAAAAGAAAAAAAAATCATCTGTTGTATCTTGAGCCAAGAGAGCCACAAACAAACAAAGTGTGAGCGTCGTGAAGATGATGATGATGGTTGTTTCTTTCTCTCTCCTCCTGCTGGTGGTTCTCTCTTTTCAGTACCTGCCTGATCTCAACCCGGCACACGCCGAGAGTCAATAGAAGTTAACAAGTCCTCTAAACTTTCCTGCGCCTTTTGTTAATCTAAGGACACAAAGGCGGAGGCAGAATAAAGCCCTTTGAAGTATGCAAAGCCTAAAGAATGCCAGCCAAGTAGATTTAAAGTAGCCACTGATTTCCAAAAACCTGCCTTGAAAGGGAAGAATGGAAAAGGGTGAGGATTTATGGAGAAATTATACAGTGGATTTGTCAGTTAAAATATCGGAACTGTCTGGAGGACAAAGCCACATGCTGAGGATTAATGGCCGCTCTGGACCTTTGATTCTGCACCCTCTTTTCTCTGGCCTTGACAAATTGGATTTCGGGGATGGGAAGGTCGCCTGGCCCTTTGTGTCTCTTGACCGTTTTGGAGCAATTCATTATACAGCGGGGTGAGGGAAAGTCTCCATGTGACCAGGCCGGCCCGTTTTCTCTCTCCACACAGCTGCTGGGTGAGCCCAACTCTCTCACACTCACTTCCACACAGTCACCGCTGCTGCTACAAACTCAGGACCGCTCCCACCCCCCACCACCACGTCCTCCTCCTTCTCTCCCTCCTACCTTACAGCACAGCATCACCTCTTTGCTACAATCCCCCCAATCTGAAACACCCTCACACACTTGCATCCCCAGATACAGGAGTGGGTGGGTGGGTGCGTGGCTGGGGGTAGGGTGGGGGGTAAACTTACTCTGCTCCATCACTAGAAAAGCCGGAGAGCATAACGCCACCGCGTCACTTTGAGGGCGGACATCGGCCTGTCCTCATCATCTCCTCTCGCTTCATCCCCCTTCCCTGCGCGCTCTCCATACTTCCGTCTCCATCAGTCTTCATGGTTCTGATCTCACCCCACGCCATGCAAGCCACCCGGGCGTCCACCACCGTCAGTGTGTTTGCGGACTGCAGCATCCCGGCCGGGCTCCGGATTGGACCGGTACCGGGCATCTTCAAACTCGGGAAGTACGTGTCGGACCGCAAGGAAGTAGGGCCCAAGAAAAAGGTAAGTTTAGAGCATTAAAAGAAGAAACGTGGAATAATTGTCTCTTTCTGGAAAGTTCTTGTTTTTACTTTGCATTTTCGAGTTTTTTTTGTTATATATATATTTTTAATAATAACGGTTTTATTTTTAAATTAATTTGGAAGATATAAAGATTGATTTATTTTTGTAAGCTTGCCTTTATTCAAAATCATTTTCGTTATTCCAAGTTTGTATCGGAACTGCTTTATTCTTTCGCTGATATAATATACATTAAAGCATTTTACTATATTTATATAGTATATTTTACACGTGATTAGAATTTTGTATATTATCTTATGTTGTTAAACATAAGTAGCTCCAGCAACACTAGAAATTAGATGTATATTTTTTTAAACTTGCTCTGTCAAACTCCATCGGGCCTTGAGTTAGGCTTTTAATTGGTTTGGCCTGTCAAGTTGGAAATAATTGAGTTCCATTAGCGGCTGACTTGTCAGTCTGTGCTTCTACTTAACCGGCCTAATGGGCGACCCGGGTCTGCTGTGTGGGATTTCAACCCCTCAGCCGCCTCACATTTCTCTGCCTGGCGGGCCTGTTATTCCGATGAGCCGTTTAATTTTAATCTAATCCGGCCACAGAAAGATGCCACTGAGACAACATCCTAAAACAAATCAGCAAAAATAAAGGAAAATACAATTAATTTAAAAAAACATAAATAAACAACTAGATTGAAACAGTGAAACATGAATTAGTCCCACGTTATCAGCAATTAATTATTTAAATTAAGTGAAGCTTGGGGGTTAAATGATGCCCATTCAAAGACCAGCATTTTTGCACTTTTTAAGTACTTCGGACTGGAAGTATGGGGGGGGGGGGGGGGGGGGGGAGCCAAACCAATATATCTGCCCCCCTTTTTTTTTTTACACGCGCAGTAGTGAAGACTTTGCGGCTCTGTGAGCATCTTTAACTGAACTGCGCCGTGTTATTGTTGAAGCTGTCATCGGGGGTGATTGATGTGTCTAAATGCGTGGCCCCGGGCTGCCGGCGATCATCAGGTGCAATCTCTGTGTCAAATGTCACGCTTCGATCTTTAATGTCCTTGAACAGTTTAGAAACGCTCTGACACTCCTCAAATTCGTTTCCCATATCAACTCAATTAGGCCCGTGTGTCATCCTCTTTAATGAATTATCAGCAGAGCGGAAAAAGACGCATTAAGCGCGTTTTAAGGAATATTATTAGTGGCCGCTGAACCCTTCAGGTAGCTCGACTTGGAAGACAGTCGTTTGTGGCAATTTCGTTTTTTGTAATGTGAAAAAAGACTAAAATAGCAAAACTGCATTTTTTTTTTTAAAGAAGGCAGCGACCTTTCTTTTAAAAATGTTCCTTTTTCTGATGGTCAAAAATGGCCCTCACTGCTCACGTTTGTCTTCATCGTGTTTCTCTTTTTTCCCCTGGCTCAGATCCGCTTGGTAAGGGGGGAGTTCGTAGATGAGTCAGGATGTCCCGTCCCGGACTGGATCGGATTAATCCGCGCCGCCAGGAACAGCCAAGAGCAGAACCTGGAGGCTTTGTCGGACCTGCCTGGCGGACAGGTGAATATTTTAAGCCCGTGACATCACAGTTAACGGCCTCGTGAAGTTTCCCATGAGCAAATTCCTTGCCCCTCTATATGGACTCTTAAGTTAACACTGCTTTTGTTTTTTCTTGAGATTTTCTACCGCGTGCTGAGAGAAATCCCCGCAGGAGAGGAGCTTAGTGTGTGGTACTCCAACGCTCTGGCCCAGTGGTACGACATCCCCACCACGGCCACTCCCACGCACGACGAGAAAGGTAAACGAGTCTGCAGAGAGTGGTGCTGCTAACGTGGACAGTTGAACGATTTTTAATCCAACAACAATAATAACAATATCATAAAAAATCAGTGACTTTTTTTTTCCTTCTAAGGACGCGTGTGTCGTTTTCACGTGAACACTACCTTCTGTGGCCATGGCCTCCGATTTACAGATCTGACACATCGACATGTTGAGGGTTTTTATCACCGTGCACTTAAATGACTGCCAATACCCCATAATGTGACTGCTTTATCGCTCAGAGATGGAAATCAATTGGATGTTTTTTTCTTCCCTGCAGGCGGATTATTTATTCATTTGCAATTCTTCATGTCGCGCGTTAAATAAAATATCGTGGTTAAGAAATCAAGTGAAGAATAATATAGCCTACTGGAATAAAAAGATTCGTGAAGGGAGAGAAAACTGCACTTTTAGCTGTATTTTGGGTGGTGTTCAATTATTAAAAACTAGTTCTTGTGGGCGGATGAAGACGATACAGTGGATAACAGGTCATCAACGCAAATCATTTTTTGGAGTAAAATGCTAGGATGAAATGATTCGATTTGCTAAGATTAAAATACAGAACACAAGAGGATTTCAGTTTTGTGAAAGATAATTTCTCGATGGGTTAAGATTTTTCATCAGCCCGTCTTCGAATTTATAATCAATTTGTGCGGGCCAAATTGGTGCAAAGTAGGCGTTTGCGCGTCGGGGATTAAACACTTAATCTTGGTTTTAAAAAAAAAAGCTCAGAAGAATTTAATCGGTTTAAAAAAGATTATCCACCGATACTTCATTGGAAATTCCATCAACAGGCGATTATTTTATCTTGCACATTTAATTTCGAGCTGGAAGGGCCTCTTGAATACTTCCCAAAAGCACAGCGGCGAAGCTTTAAATGATATCAAACTTGATTCAAGATGTTTTTTAAAGCTCTTACTCTGCCACAAAGTAGTTGCGGTTCTTGAAACACAGAATAAAAAAGCAATTAAAAGCAGAAACTGACGCGCCTCGGCGACCATGGAGAAAGAAGAGGCTGGTGATTCAGTCGCGAGACTGGAGGTTAACAAATGTCATCGCGCCATTAATATTCATGTATTCAAAAGCAAATAAATTCAAAAACAAGTGCTTCACGGTAAATTAGGTGGGTGCGTTAAGGTATTGTGGGCTAATGAATGCTAACTTTTATGTGGGGTGTATATTGCCCTGATTCTCCGGCCCAACACACCGTGTGCGCTCCTGGACATACGCTCTCCTCCATTATGAGGCGTCAACAGATGGGCCGCCGCCATTGTTTCCGGGGACTTGCGATTTCAAGCAACAGCTGCTGTCACTTCCACGGGAAAGAGCACAGAGAGGAAAAGTCCCGCATTCAATGCGTCGTTTTCTGAGCGCCAGATTGGGCTGGGCGTTTGCCCTTTTGATGGTGATCATAAACAATGGCCCGTATGAGGATTACAAAATCATTACATCTATATTAGGCCTAACCTCAGAGTGCTGGACTGGGGTCATTATGATGGCTCCATGTGTCTATTACCATTTGGCACCAGATCTTAGAAACCGGATCATATCCATTAGGCTTGAATTGAAATTTTAGGTGATGTGTAGCAGTGACTGATAAAAATCTGTCAGAGTAAATGGGATATTTAAATAGGTTTTAATGTTATAGGTTTTGTTGTTTTTTTTTGCGATAATGTAGTTGGGAATGGGAAACGTGTATTTTCTGATTTTTCAATCCTTTCAGCCCAAGCTTATGTTTGTTTGACTTTGTGTGTGTGTGTGTGTGTGTGTGTGTGTGTGTGTGTGTGTGTGTGTGTGTGTGGTTACATGTACAGTTGTTGTTGTTTTTTTTAGTTTTTTTTTTACAAGTTACAGTGGCTGTTATTGCCATTTTACGCACGGGGTCTAACGCTCCACATTAATGTCTCTGTTGTTGTCGTATGTGTTGTCTCTGTAGGTGAGGAGCGTTATATCTGCTGGTACTGTTGGAGGATATTCAAATACCCGAACACACTCAAGGCTCACGTTCACTTCCACTGCGCACTGAGCAACGGGCGAGGGTTTGTGAGCAGCGAACAGGCCAGGGGCACAGAGACCTTCAGCAGGTCACCAAAATCTGGAGACATTCCCAACAACTCCGCCTCACCGAGGAGCGCTCACAGTAACTCCTCCATCACAGACTCGGGTCGGCGGGCGGTGTCCTCGTCCCCGTTTTTGAACAAAACGGGACTGTCAAAGAAAAGCAGCTCCGAGGAGCAGGACAGGGCCCTCGACATGAGCGTCACTTCAGGCAGAAACCAGGGGCATCTCCTCAGCCTGGGCGCCACCACTTCAATGCTAAGCAGCATGGGCTTCCATCCTGGTGTGCGCTCAGCCTTTAAGCCAACTGGTGTCTCAAAAGTCCCGGGAGCGGAGAGCTCCAGAGAGGAGGCCAACGGAAAGCTGAGCTCTATGGGATTCAGCAAACTCATTGGGAACATGAAACCAATCCGCAACGTGGGCGAGGGTCTAAACGCAGGAGGGAACCACCCTCCCAAGTGCCCACCTGCAATTATGGACTCCACATCTCCGATGGTGCCGTGCACAAACGCAATCCGAGGTTTCCCGCTGCTGCCTCACATGGAGGAGACCTCAGCTTTCAAGCACGTAGAAAGTCGTTTCCACTCCGGCCTGTCCCCGTCCCGTTACCCACAAATGCCCCCTGGTCTCCATTTTGAAAGACTCTCCCTCCCTCACTTCGACGGTGTCAAGACTTACGGTGGAGACTGTAACATCCCCCTGATGCCCTTCACTGTCTACAACGGGGAGCTTTTATACAGCTCCCCCTACTATCCGCTGAAATTCCACTTCAGCAACCTCCTCAAGTACCCAGAATCCATGTCATACTTTGGTGCACCCTCGCTGAGCCACGACCTGGGGTCGATCACGAACATTGACCGGGAGATCGCCATGCACACACAACAGCTGTCAGAGATCGCAGCAGAGAAGAACCGGACACGGCTGGATTCCATCCCCGCTGGAAGCACGAGCAACACCACTTCTGGCAAGCCTAAAAAGGGACATCTGTGTCTTTACTGCGGCAAGCTGTACTCCAGGAAATACGGCCTGAAAATCCACATGAGGACTCACACAGGCTACAAGCCGCTCAAGTGCAAGGTGTGCTTCAGGCCCTTCGGAGATCCCAGCAACCTGAACAAACACATCCGACTCCACGCTGAGGGAAACACGCCCTACAGGTGTGACTTCTGCGGAAAGGTGCTGGTGCGGAGGCGGGACCTGGAGAGGCACGTCAAGTCCAGACACCCCGGACAGACCGTCAAGAAACTGGAGGACAAACCGGGCGGTCTGTTCGAGGAAGCCGAGCAAAAGAGCGACAATGACAGCGACGTGGACGTGTGCTTCACCGATGACCAGAGCGACCAGGAGTCGAGCAAAAACAACGACTGAGATGGTTTTCACGGCCACATAAAGACTGGCATTGTCTTTAAATATTGTACACAGCAACACGTGTCATTTAGTCTTGTATGAAGTCTTGCATTTTTATATTTTAGATGCCTGGAAGGCTCGCGAACTACAAACATGAAGAAAACATGTTTCTGGCCTCGAAATAAACGTCACAATCCACAGCCTAGCTGTTAATCTCAGTAATAAGTGGGGAGCTAGGCTTAGTATTCAGTTTTCTCACGTTTCCCGGCTGCTTCGGACCCCTAAAAACCCTTTAAGAAAAACAAAAAACAAATAAAGAAAAAAGAAAAAGATGATCATTGCGTTTTTTGCCATGCAAACCAAACCACAACAAAAGTGAAAAACAAACGAGGAAGCTTTCGAATTTTATTTCAATCCTCGCTCTTTTCCACATTCCTTTTGATGCTGACGAAAACACATCTGCCAGCGATTCAAAAAAAAAATAAAAAAAAATTCACATTTCAGCAAAACCGTGAAGGCAGCAGCGCAAAACAAGCAAACCTCAGTCACACAAGAAAAACAAAAGCTCACAAGACTGAATATGACGCTAAAACACATCTCCTTGATTTGGTTTGCAGTGTAAAACTATCTCTTGTAAAATCCCCCACATCCCCCGACTCGCCAATTAATTTCATGTTTGGAACTGGTTCTTAACTAAAGGCCCACCAGAGGAGGGGTTAGCGTTACATTCACTAACACGGGATGTAGACACATGATCATTGTTGTATTTCCCCTCCCTCGGACTGTCAGCTGCACTTTAACAAACAAGCAAACAAAAAAACAGCAATGGGCATTTCATCTCCAGGACACGGCTGCTTAATTAGCTGCTGATTATTGATTTGAATATTGTATCTATAGCCTCACCCGCACCCTCCTCCTCCTTCCCACTCACTCACTCACTCACTCACTCACTCACACACACCGGCGCCTCGCGCACTGTTCTTAAACTTGCACTTTCTTGCCGAGGCGCGCGCCTCTCGCTGAGGCACCCGATAGCGTCCAGTTTATTTAAGGAATCACGTCTAGACAAAGAGTATGTATTGAGTGCAGTTATAGCCTATGTAAAGAAGTTGTAAAGTATGATATTTCAAATTTCAGTGGAGAAGTGATGTATACGTTCGTTTCAAAGTGATCTTGTCCACGACGGACAATGTTTTACTCCTGTCGGTTGCTTTTTAAATAAATTTAATTTAATTTTTTTTCTTAAACAAGCTGTGTGTGTGTGTGTGTGTCTTATAATCATCTGCTACTTCAGACATAAAACTTCAGCTAATACACGGTAATAAATACATTTTTATTTATTAATCTATTTTATTGTATTTACTCAGATTTTGGAGGCGTTCAAAGTGGGCGTAAATTCCTCTGCGCAGTGAGTCGCCCCTATATTGCCCTTAAAACAAGCAGAATATATGTGACAATAAAGCAGGATTTCTTTTTAAAATATACATAAATAAAAAAATTAAAAAACAAGTAGCTAGCGGAAGAGAAAATGCCACTCAACTTCAACTGGGTAAACCCGGCTTCCCAAAAGGACTTGTTTAAAGACGTCTCCTGCGTGGTGGAAGACAGTAGGCCCGCGTCTTTGTAAGCTAAGGTATGTTAGAAATATTTACAATTAAAATAGCAAAAAAGCGGACCCCTTTTACATATTGTATTAGCAGATCGTTAAAGCGGTTGCATTCATGCGTCAGCAGCATTTTATTCTCTTTGCTGCATTAAAGAAGGCATTTTGTTTCTGTATATGCGCCACAATAAAGACATTTTCTAAAGTAGCTGTCGTCTAATGAAATGGTTTATAACCGTACAATATTTAAGTGAAAATAAAATCGAGTAAAATTAATTAAACATAAAAAAACCCAAAATTGAATAAATTGGAGGATTTTTTTTCGCGAAAATTAAACGAAAGCCAAAGGTCTGCTCCGGCCCACGACTGCATAGAGTGGGTGAAGGTTTCATCCCGTGTGGATGCTCTGGACGGAGGCAAGCTTTTTTTGTTGTTTGTTTTTTTCCTGCTAGCAGGGCGGACATTGCTACACCCCTTTGTTCTGCACACAGTCCCCCTCAGTTAAGGAGCGACAGTGTCCAGTATAAGAGCAATCACAATCAGAAATTCAGTAATACATAAAATCCGTTTGTTGTGGCTTTCTTTTATAAATCACGGTATTTAAAAATGCATCATGAGCTACGTGTTAATTTACCAACTTCCTCCTGCTAATTTTAAATGAGCACCGTTGATTGGAGTGCATCCCATCATTTTGAAATTAAAGCATGGCCCGGAAGGTTGCAGTGGGGTTGAAACCCGTTCCAGATCACATCCCGGGTACACCCTGAACAAGTTGCCAATCCGTCACAGGCATAACACAGAGCGACAACCACACACTTCCACATTCACACCTGTGGAAGTGTGAACCCAACACTGTTTGTCTTAGCACACAGCACACAGGAAAACTCCAAGCAAATGTCATTAAAGAATGACTAATATTAATTAATAAAAAGTCTCTAAACGAAAACATGTTTCAGCAGTAAGACAGTAAGAAAATAATGAGGACAATAAAAAATGATTCCAGGCTGCGTTGTGTCCTGTTTACAACATATGAGAACAACGTAATCTCAGCTCAGTGTGGGTACAGTTTAAAAGTTTAAAAGGTTTGGCTTGGACATGATGTTAAGGTGCAGTTAATATGCTACTTGATGTTTCCTAATACTTACACAGATTTTTTTTTTTTTTAAAGGTGCTGAACCGCCTCAGCTGGCTCCGAGTCTGCTTGGAGCTGATTGAGCTCCTCACTTTATCTCCTAGGGAAAGCCGCGCCACCTTCATTTATTTTGCTTTTATGCATGCTCTCATTCGTTTGGTCACTATCACAGGTGAGGGCAGGAAGGTAGATCGACCAGTAAAATCAAACTCTCAGCTTCACGCTCAGCTCTCGCTTCACCACAATAGACCTGTAAAACATCTGCATAGCCTGCTGCAGATGCCGCACCAATCCGTCAGTCAATCTCCTGTTCTTTTGTTCCCTCACACATGAATAAAACCCCGGGATCGAAGTGCAGTACAAGGAGAAATGTCAGAAATGCGATATGAATTAGCAGAATTAGCAGTTTATGAATTAGCAGTTCAAAAAAAGTGAAGTTCCACGAAAAGCAAGAGTAATTACAAGAACTATTTTTTCATTAATAACGTTGCTCCTTGCAAACAGCGAAGAAAGCGGTTACCTTATTTTTGCATGCAGCAGAGCTCAGTCTGCCTGTAAATGATTTAATGTTCCTTTACAAACCTCACAGCGTGTAGTAAACAGGAGAGAAAGGAAATGAGGCATTTCAGCTTCACAAGCAACCAGGTTTCCTGTCCATCTGCTACCTGCTGATGGACAGTAAATTTGAAGGTTATGTGAAGTGCTCTGAGCTCTGCGCAAAAACGTTTGTTAACATAAGGCAATGGCAAGAAAAAAAGAAGCAGCCAAGAAAAATATCTAAATATAATAACTTTAGAGTCATTTTTCTGCTTATCTGTCCTTCTACCAGGCAAGTACTTCGCTGTCCAATCAAGAGTCTCTAACCCCTAAGACATTGAGCATTACTGAGAATACTGACTGTAATTACTGGATGTTAAAATGCAATCCCTGAAAATGTAATGCCATTCCCACTGAATGCAGGAACGCATGTGCACAAATCATCAGAAGTCTTGCACCAGATCGCTGCCATTTAAAGACAATCCTCAAAGCAAACCAAACACACTCTTCTTTCCCCAACATCTCTGACCACTTTTGCCTCTTTTGTGGCAAAAGTGCTCTTTGAGAAAGAAATTGACCCGCCTGGCACCACACAATGACAATTTACTGCTGTGTAACGGGTTGGAAAGAAATATGACATGCTTGTGCTCCATATCAGCGAGTACTATTCCAATCCAAGCACCATGTGTTATGCTTTAATGGATATGAGTGAAAGCTGTGACTCTTTCCATCCACCTAATAACTGCCCAAAGTGGAGCAGTGCTAGGCTTCTGGAGAGTTTTCCATTAGTGAGGTGAAATGGATGGTGGGGTTGAGTGTGAGTCAGGCCTCCGTGACGGTAAAGGTACAAATGAACAACAAAGAGAAGCTTTTGATTTGTGCTTGATCTTGGTTCACCTGCTGGTCACGAGCCCTGGATAGTGGCGGAAAGAATTCTATTGCACATACAAGAGATACAATTAGATTTTTTTTCCAAGGGGGAAGGTGACTCGCTTCTCTTGTAATCCTAGTGATTGCATACCAAAGCTCCCTTGGCTGCAGTGTATTATCTTTAAAATAAAGACACAGCGTTGTGCTGCTGATTTTATTTTGGATGCAGTTACGTTCCTTGGGACTTGCATAGTTTAAGACAAGAAGAACAACGGGGCAGCGTGAGGCACATGAAACTCTCAGCAGAATGTATACTGAACATGTAATCTCATTATATTTAGCCACAAATGCACACCATGATTTGACCTCCAGGAATTAATGTAATTAAAAATAAACTCAGCAGGGCTGCAGCTTCTGGAGGGATCACATGGAGCCGATCTGTCCCCTTTATGTGTCTGTTCACTTGTGCTCACTGTACCCTGTATTATTGTCCCTCCTCCGTTTAAGCCCACAATACTCAGGGCTCATTGCTGTGGGCCCCCGCATAAGTCTGGATCTGATCCAGACACTGTTTGCAATCCACCCCCCACCCCACTCTCTCAAACCCCGCTTGCTCATCCCCTCCCACCAGCGTTTTCAATCAATTAGTGCCATTCATTAGTGGGAACACTGGGGAGGGAAAAAAAGAGTTTGACTGGGGGGTTTGACTCCCAGCCTAGAATTTGATCCAAAACTCGCCTTCATTGGGAAGCTGACCACCACTCCAGACAGACTTGTTTCCAGGCTACAGCTAAGCCTCTTCTAGAGGCTTGGTGCAGGTATCCTCGATCACAGGAATCCTTTTTTTGTTTTTTAACTTTTTATTTTGTGCTTTTTCCAATTTTATAGTACATGCAAACAAAAAACACGAAAAAAAAAGAACACAAAAGAAACAAACCAAAAAAATAAAGGACACCCAATCTGTGGAAGAGGGGAAAAGGGGGAAAAAACAAACAAAACAAAACAAAAAACCAACAATGAGGAGAGGTCCCTGCCCTATGAGGCTGAGTGAGTCTTATAGGCTATCCATTTTGTCCACTGTTTTCGGTGTTTATCAGATTTCAGTCTCAAAGTGTAGGTCATTTTCTCCATTATATATATGTCCTCGATTACATCAGTCCATTCTTCCAACGTTAGGAATCCTTTTTAAACTGCTTACCTCTGCCGACAACCATGTTGTTGATCTAAACATGCAGTTTTGTGCATTAATAAGTTACACATGCAATTTTAAACTCATGGATTTAAAAGTGATCTAAATATCTTTAATCATTTCAAATGGAAGTGCATTGTTTTTTTTTGCACCCTCTCATTGCAAAAGGCTGAATATAAAGCAATGCAAAACTCAGCACCGGTTATCATCCATAACACAAACAGAACGTTCTTGGCAAGTGTACAGAAAAAAAGAGTATGATTACAACAAGGACACAAAGACTGTGTCCATCCATCGCTTTCATAAGAGAAATAAAAGTCATGTCGGACTGGATATATTTATTAAGTAGGGACTGGAATAGATAGTTGAATGAAATCTCTAGCTGCACTGCTTGGAGGAGATCTTCAATTATAAGTTTGAGGGTCTATTTCTCACCTGTTTTTTCAAAATAAACGCAGCGTTTAAATGCTTTAAAAAGCATCAGTGATAACAAATTTGAAACAGCTTAAAGTTCCGTGCCTTTATCTTTGCTTTTCCCTTACAGGAATGACTGAATTAATTTCACTTTTATTCAACAGCTTCTGACAATCGAAGGCCAGAGAATTGTTAATACAGTGTGATTGCAAATACCAGGATGAAGGCTATCTAAAAATGACCATCCACCCTGGCAACTAACAGGCCTGTCAGGAGTTTGCATAGACATTTAAGACTGCTAGTTTAAAGGAAGTTAAAAGCACAATGAACTGAACACCAGATAATTATGAAGAATAAACAGTTGCTGAGATATCTGCTGAAGTTTAGCATGCTATCGTGCTAGCATCATCTCATATCCTTGCATGAAAAAAAACATTTGTAAGACACAAGCGCTGCCCAGAGGTCATACTTCTGTTTTCCACAGTCCATGATCGTGCCCTCTTTCCAGTCATGTTAGAGGACGTTACTGAACTGAGGAGTAGGTTGGCTATTAGCTGGTTAATAGTTTATGCTGTAGCACTGTCAAAGTTGGAGTCAATAAGAAACTACAGGGCACTCTTTTAGCATGAGGTTACAGAGCTACACTACAAGTAACAAACAAACAGTCAAACATCTGTTGTTACTTGTAGTAAAAAAAAGTCAAATGTACTAAAATAAAGTCTTTAATGCCTTAAGAACTAAAAGATCACACCATTTTAATCAAGAGCTAGACGTTTTCTTGAAAGAACAATGCACACGATGTTTAGCTATGCAGCTACTGGGCCCTATGGACAGCAGTGTCTGTCAGTCAGACCGCCACAGTCTTTAATGTGAATTATCTCAGCAACTATTACACTGGCTGACCAGAATGTTCACAATCACCACACGATGAATCCCCCTTCCCCTATTTTCCCCTCAATCTATCATTATTGGGTTTATTCTGAACAAAAAGGAACTCTAATATGTCTCATGATCACATAACTTTAATTTTTTTTTTATAGCTACGTTGCTTCCACGTGGCCGTAATGCAAAACTATGGTAAATGGGTTGGTTCTTATGTGCATCAAAGCACTTTACACAAGTTGCTCTCTATGCTCTTTCTATGTAAGTGCTTTCTATCCAACATTCCCACTCTGACAGAGAACTTGGGGTTAGTATCTTGGCCATGCAGGTGGGAACAGATGGGGATCAAAGCTCCAACCTTCTGATTAGTTGGTGATCTGCTCTACCACCAGAGCTACAGCCAACCCCAATACTATCATGCCTTGCATTGAAGTGTCAATATAAAATTTGAACATGTATGCTTACGTGGTAACGTGATGTGACCAATTCTAGTCCTTCACTGCATCTGATAATTCTTAAAGATAAAAATAATAAGAGTGAAAGAAGTAAAACGAGTAGAAAGAAAGACAGAAATTATGCTTTGACCCTTTTATGATTCATGATTTCAGCAGTTTACAAAAATAAAATTGTTGTGTGTTATTTGACCTTTCCTTATATTCAGTGTTGCACACCATAACAGGTTCAACTTGCCCACACAATACTGAAGAGCACGATTTTTCCTACTGGCAAAAACAAAATAAAGTTTAAAAAATCTCAAGGCTGCCTTATTTTTTTTGGAGAATAGCAAAGGAATTTTTAAAAATTTCTCTTCAAATCACAAACATCTCTCTCGCAGTTTTGTGTTTTTTTAATGGGTTTATGCGTTCTCTCACCCCGGTTGTTGCGTTCCTTTGGTCTGTTATCATGTCTCTCAAGACCAGCTGTTCACACCTGCCCTGCCTTCCTGTCTGCCGGAACACCTTGGGTGTGTTAAGCCCTGAAAACACCATGCAAAATCTTGCTACAGTGTAAGACCTGACAGATGCGTAAACGACTTGATGCTAAGTGTATTTCAGATTTTTATTGTCACAGTGGAAAGTGCAGTGCTTTAGGATAACTCTATCAGGTGGTAGCTCGATCAAAGCATTGGGCTGAGTGAGTGTGCCTTCATTAATGTGTCAGGACACCCAAAATACAGCTTTCCTTCTCTAATGTCTGGTTTTATTTGACCAGGTTTTGAAACAAAATTGTTTCTTGCGATGTCTGCCTAAATCCCAATTCAGTGGATTCACAATTGCAGAACTCTGAAAACACTTTTGGAATTTTCAAGTAAGTAAAAAGTTCCGATGAATACTGTTCACGAGAAGATAATTGGAAGATTTTCACAGGGCAGACCTTTCATTTATATTTTAAAGTTTTTTTCTTCAATTCTTTAGTCATCATGAATGAAATTCCATCCCTTTCCAACATACGGGGGTTGCAGCAGGCACTCAGATCAACACAAAGTTTTTGTGCAGTATCGTTGAACCAGTGGTTTCATGTGTATCCCAACATCAACATCACAGTTCAGTTCGGCTTCATTTATACAGCGCCAAATCACAACAACGGTTGCCTCTAGGTGCTTTATATTGTATTGTAAAGACCCTACAATAATGGAGGCAATAGAGAGAGATGCACAATCCAGGTGTCGTTTATAAAGGACTCCTCTCCAAGAAGTCCGCCTCAAAAATCTGAGGCAGTTTCAAAATTTGGCCCTGAACATTTTAGGTCGGTTTAAAAACACATCTATTGATTTCTCGACGGAAGATCTGATCTGAGTAGCTGTTCTGCTCAGATCGAGGACAAAGTAAATCCCCGCTAGACGCACGTAGTCTTGGAACACCTACACAAATGGCATTCAAATCCAGCTCCATGATGGCAGCCACTCAGTTATGTGTAAAAGAGAATCAATAGCACGAATAAAACCTGCAAGGAACTGGGTCAGAATCAGCACAGACACCAAAGAGCAACCTGGATGAAGCACACAACAGCTTTCATTACCGAATATTAAGAAATAGGTTTTTCTTCAATACCATTAATGTTTTTTTTATTTTATTTTACTGAAGCACCTGCCTTTCCCACAAGCACAGACAGGCAAAAAGAAATACTAGCATAATGTGATGTTGCTGTTTTGTTATTTCAAGGCCAAGGCCCACGTTTTTTTTAATGTTCACCAGTCTGTAAAGGGAAAAATCCACTGCTGAGACTTTTAAAAAAAAAGCATGTAGCAATAGAAGTGTGTTTTCTGCACAGCTGAATATTTCAGCATACTGTTATTTTTTGTTGTCAAGCATGGCTGCTAAAACAAATCATGTCTCTGAAAAGGACACAGCGAATGTTTGTCTCAGTCTCTCAACGTGACAGAGCTGATGTTGCCTGACTGCTCTGCTGCTGGCAGCTGGCTCTCCTGGAGCAGGTAGACCAGGAAATGAAAGCAGGTAGAGCCAGCATGCACAACTGGTCAGACAGAGCTTGAAAGAGATCAAACAAATAGAATCGTGTGTGCACACTACCTAGCTGTACAAATGATGTCTGCAAAATCATGTAGCAGACGAGCAGGCCTCATAGCCATGACGGGAGTCTGTCAGCCGGTATGTCAAGTGACAGAGTGGCTGCAGGCAGCTTGCTCTCCTGGAGCAGGTAAACCAGGTAGAGTAAACACACACAGCTGGTTTCACAGAGCTGCAGAAAGAGAAGAAATACACACATGTGAGAAGACATACATAAAGGAGCGCAGAAAGAAAATGATGCATGTTGACATGCACGCACATATCTGTAGGGAGTTGCACAAAGAGGTAAAAGGAGGGACACAAATTGTAATCAGAAAAATGGACAGATGGACGAGCATGAGATGTACAGCCAGTGAAACAAGCTGACAACTTTGGCTCAGTCGGTCAAGCAGGCAGACTGCTGTGTGGGAGTCCACTTCCTCAACTTAAGTCAGAGAGAGACTATTAATCCCTGATCACGGCCCAGCTTGTCAGTTGTGATATCAGCAGGTAGAAGGTTTAGACTGTGGCACACCAGCTGTGGCCCACTGGTACCCTCTCCTCCTCTGTCCCTCCACCACTTCTGCAACACAAACACATGCTAAACAGGGCACTGTCTCCACCGGCTCCCACATTCAGCTGCAAATGAGCCTGCTCAGGGCCCCCAGCCCCGTTTGATGTCATGAATAATGAGGATGAATTTTCATTTGCGCAGGTTTCTGAAAACTATAATGCCTATTGTTTAGTCTTCTCACATCAAGCAGTCAGCTCTGTGAGCTCGGGAGTCTGTTTATGTGCAAGTTTCAAATACACATCAATGACAGGTTTTAGTGAAGATATTGTGGCTACGTGAGACTGACTGTGCTACCAAGTCAAATAAACTGTGGTCTTCTTTTGATGCTCAGCATGTTAAGCATCAGTGCACACACAAGGCTCCTCCTTGACATGATGGACATCTGATGAAGTGGATGTGAAGTCCTGCTGGCAGCCTTCTCTCCCTGAGCAGATGAACTAAACTTAGGAGACGTACACACGTGATTATAAAGAGCATGTAGGAAGAACACCAAGCTCACAAAAAACTAAGGTTGCTGTTAGTGTACTAGCTGCTGGTATACGCACACACCCACAAACCTGAATGTCTGAGACCAGAGAGAATACACAAGTCTTAAAAACTAAAATTACTATTGGTAAAATGACAAATGTGTTATAATAATAGATATAAAGGAATGTTCCAAACACAGACAGCATAAAAGACGGACATAGAGTAGTTCTCGGGTCTGAAAAGTGAATCCAATATTAAAATGAAACCTGCCCTTTAAAAAAAAAAAAAAGGCTGTCACCATCACTGTGGTTGCAAAAAAACTTGCAAAAAAGTATTTTGGGCCCGAACTCAGTAATTACTTTCCCACTGAGTACACAGGCTCAGTTTTATTTAAGATGATACTAAAAAAGTCCATTTTGCAAATTGTGGTTGTTCTAAGTGTCAAAAAGGAAGATTAGCCTGTCCTCAGTTTTCCGATGTCGTAATGTAGGAACGTGTTGGGTGCCCGAAAACGTAATATGTTGACGATTTGTCACCTGGTGTAAAATGTTACGCTATGGGAGTGAGAACGTGTTGTATCCTGAATGGATAAGGATTTGTGGATAAGTCCTCAGCCAATGAAGCAGCATCTTTATAGCCATATCCACTCCTGATTCTGATTCTGACCCCCCAATAAAATAGTGAAAGCACTGAAATTGAGGCTTTCCATGTGAGACTTCTGCAAACCAGTGGGTGATGTCATGGTATCTGTGTCCATCTAGGTCACAGATACCATGGTATCTAGGTCCAAACTCTGAGGTCACCTCTAGATTTAAGTCCTGACTTTGGAGCAAGACCCCAACTGAATATACACATTTGTGAGTGGACCACTGTTGGCATTGGTATTTAAAATTAAAAATTGGTATTTAAAATTTAAAATAAATACCAATTTTAAATTTAAAATAAATAAGATATTACACACTACTTGGTACTTTAAAAAAATAATGCTATACACTACTTTAAAACTACCCAGGAAAAGTTATTTGTTGCACTACTCATTACACTGACATGGTGTGTGATGCAGTGTCAGAAAAAGGTAGAGGCAGAAATTGAGTCTACAGTGCCACTAGTGTCAGCAAACACTTAGCTTTTTCACTGGTTCTTGCTAGCTTTGTGCTAGCATGCTGTCTGCGCAGATGCTTGCAGAGACTCAGTCTTGTGTCGCCAGCAGTGGATAGCTGTTTTCTGCTAGTGCACAGATTGGACCTTACCATTGTGCTCTTGTCCTTTCATGTTTCAGAGAAAAATGTAATGTCCACATCGCCACTCCTCAACAGTGGTAAACTGCTCGACCACTCCTTCCTGCACATGAACTGAAGTCAGGTGATGCTAGCATAAGTGTGCAGGAAAAATGCTTGTGTGAGTTTTTTTCTTTCCACCTGCTCATCTTGCAGATAACTGAAGGTTTTTAAGACAAATAAAAAACTAATAAATGTAATGCATTACATTACTACATTAAAGTCAATGCTGTGACAATAAAGCAACTCTTCAGTGAATTCTGACTGAGAAAAAAATCTTCTCCTAAATGAGTTCTGTTATACCAAAACAAAGTGAAGACATTTTGGAAATAATGGGGCTGAACCGTGACAATCTGTACTGCGCTGTGGAAGAAGATGGATCGAACAGACAGGGAACAAGTGTGAGCCACAAAAGTAGCAGGTCTAGCTCTCATCGACTAACTGGCGGGTGAATAGTTGGATTTAATTGAAGCCCACAGGCTGCTACAAGTTACTATCGATAGACTGTTTATGTCCATAAGAGACTACGAGTTAACATATTATCTAACATCTGTGGTAAGTCATGGCTATATCAATGTGCTCAAACTAATCTTATGTGAATGGTATTTGACTGCCGAGGCAATGTTCACTGAGCTGAGGGTGAATAAGTTCTACTCCTAAAAAAGACTCTAAATATTTGTTGAATGTGGTCCATTGATTTCCTCATTACCCTCAGCCTACTAAACAACCAGGCGACTGCTAATGCACTAGTCATTACCATTTAGAGTACTGGCCAAGGTCTCAGAAGGCAAACCTTTCTCTTCGATCCTCAAGGGCATTCATTGCTGTGTTGTTGTGTACCCAGTGAGTGCCAAGTTTACTTTACAGACTGAAAATAACAGTAAACTGCTGCAGGAGACCTTTTGTTTCGTTTTGCATTTCTTTGGCTGTTCTGCATTGAAAACCATGCTACATTGTGTGGTGGCCCTGGCAGTTCAACACACTGCTGCCTAAGACATTACAGGCAAGTAGTCACAAAAAATAGCAAACCTAGTAAACACATTCCTCAGAGCTCAGTGTTCAAACATATTGTCTTCCCGGTACAGTAAACTCTTGTCAATGGGTTTGCATTTGCAGCGCCAAGCTATGTCTTGATAAGCTCATATTCAGCATTCTGCTCCAGCAGCTCTTTCAAAATTCAGACTTAAACTTGTGAAAGATATGCATTACTCCGTTTATTTGGTTTTCATTTGTGTGTTTTATAAACGAACAAGAAGCACTCAGAGAGCTCAAACTTCCACCAAGCCAGCTCACTCCACGATCTCTTACCTACATATTAATTGTTAGTTGTTTTCTTTGTTCTTTGTTAATGTATGTATGTATGTAAAGAAGTTTGTGGTGCAGTAAAATAATGCCTGTTTGGGTTGACTTGAAAGAAAAGTATATGTGAAATGTGAAAATGAGAGCAGAGGTCAAATGTGACCAATAAAGTGATATTTAGAATCCAGGAACACCAGGATCGTTTCATAAATGTTGCCAATTAAAACAAAGACAGCAGAATTTTAAGCACAGTTTTAATACATAAAAGACACTTTATGAAACTTTGACCCTATTGACCTTGAAGAAGAGGTCAAAGGTCCAATGTCACGTAATCTTTAGATTCCCCATATCATTTCCTGTATGCCTATATATTGTCAGCGCAAACAATGGAAGTGAGAGTGACAAAGCTAGTTTTAAATATCTATATCTATCATTTTAACCTTCCAAAGAATGTATCAACCTTGAGGTAGAGGTCAGAGGTCAAATGTGACACATTTTAAATTTTTATGCAGTACATTCTTTATGTTGACAACACGCACTACACTTTCAATAACCATAATTTGTTTCTAAGTTTTAAGGATTTTTTTGGGTCAGTTTCCAACCAATAAATCGTTGAGTTGACCTTGGAGACCTTGTTGGATGTAAGACAAATTTTAATGGATTGTTAATATAAAACCACTCTACACCCCTACACAGTTTTATCAGAGTTCAAGTAAACATTTTGTGCTCTTGTGTTTACCGACAGAATGACACGCATGCAAATGCTACCAAAACAATAGAAGGTAATTAGTAACTGAGACAACTGACATAATTATTAAGTAATTTTCATTACTGGCAAAAGGGGTTAGGTCAGGGGTCAGCAACCTTTAACACCCAAAGAGCCATTAGGACGCGATTTCCACACAAAAGAAAACTCTGGGAGCCGCAAATACTTTTTGACATCTAAAATGAAGATAACACTGTATATATTGTTTTTTACCTTTATGCTTTGTGTGAACAACTAAGGTGTGTTGCTTGTGAAATCCATGAAGTCCTACAGAGAAAATTACATTTGATTTATGTAATTAACACATTTTGAACTCTTAAAGAAATATAACAAAAGGAACTAAAATGATCCATGTAGCAAACAAAAACTGCTGTGAGCCGCCACCCTTATATCGCCTTTGGGCTTTAGGAGCCTTGACCTGACTTTTAACAAAATGATTGGGAAAAAAAGCACTATGCTGCAAAAAAAATGAAAAATAGATATTTGCAAAATTCTGCCTAAATATGTATTTTACCTGGTTAATGTGTGTGGTGGGGTGCAGGGGAGGTGGACGCGCCTGAGCGGCACCCGCAAAAACGCCTCGCCGCCTTAACGTCTGTGCCATCTAAGCTGTTGTGTTGGTGGGTGTCGGGCTGTGAGCTGAAAAGCTGTAGCCGGCTGTATGCGTACAGCAATCGTGTGTGAAAAGTGGTAGATGCTGAAAAGCATGTCCATGGAAACATCGTCGGGTCTGCCGTGACACGCTTACAATGGGACTTCTGCTCCTGAACCTCTGCGCACAGCGTCTGCAAATCAGGGCTGTACGAAGTCACTTTCATCTTTACGCAGGACTGTAAGCTGTCATCTGTGAGGCGTGAGCGGTGTTTGTTTTTAACATAGTTCACGGTGGAGAACAGCTGCTGACATAATGTGGATCCGAAGATCCATAATTGGCCTATCTGGGGTTGAAAGTCTTGGTAAATGCATGGCGTTTTGGCGGGTACACCGGCTTCCGCGAGTGTGACGCTTATTTTGAGCGATGAAAAAAATAATAGAATATATATTTTTTTGTATTTCAATATCACAATAATCTTCCAATTTAGAACTACAAGTTAAAAAAAACATAAATAAACATAAATAAAATACACTTCAGCTAAATACTTAAAAAAACAAATTTATTTTCCCAAACCACGCGGAGCCGCACTATAAGGACTAAAGAGCCACATGCGGCTCCGGAGCCGCAGGTTGCCGACCCCTGGGTTAGGGTTACATTTGAAATTACCTGTAAATCATGCATGTTACTCCCCCTATGCTTGCTCATATTCTATAGTGCCACCCAGAGCCCTCAGCAATTCTCAGTACTGAGCAAACATCTCTATGTTGTCTGCTAAAAGCAATGCCACGATGCAACACGTGAAAAATGGACTCGCTTGACAGTATTTTGGATAAAACTGCCAAACAGATTTAAGTACTAATTAAGTAAAGATGCCCCAATGCCATTGTAGATAGTTCTGATTCAAGTTCTGGTTAAAATTAGAAATAGAACTAAAAAAAAAAGAAGAAATGTGCTAATGAACTCTGACTCGAGTCAAAAAAGCCAGTAAAGCAGTACATCAAACTAGCACAAGTACACTTTATTAGTTTGTGAAAATATTTCCTATTTAGACTAATGCTGTATTCACACCATGAGTTACAAAACAGCCAAACTTTTCATCATCTGTGGGCTTGTATATCTGTGAAAGTGTAAAGAACATTTTAATAAATCCCGTAGTCATGCCTGCTAACATAACCTGATATTTCCCACTCATCTGACATTGCGCAAGTTAAGAATGATGCTTATTTCTCCTTATATGCATAGTTAGATAAAAAAAACAAACATACATACTAAAGTTGCAAATGACTGATTACATTTAATACATTTTTTGCCCTCTTTGTGATGCTGTAGTCGTTTCCTGTTTAGGAGTTTTTCCCTTTACACACCATTAAATATCTCACTAATATGAAAATGTGCAATCTGCTAACTCTCAGTTTCAAACAGCTCTTTACTAGGTAGAACTAGGAAATGGGAATAGAAACAAGTTTCTAAAATCCAGGTTCCCTGTGATTCATAACAGATTAATTGTTATAGAAAACTGATGGATTGAAACTTCACCAATATACTGTATAATTAACTTTCAAAAAAAAAGTAAGTTAATACACTATTTACAATGGTACCATACACAGTATGTGATCATGGATATGGATGGAAATATGCAATATAGCTTAACATAACTATTGTACCACTAGGTGCAGGGATTTAGGATATGCGTGCGCTTAAATGAACATTTTTTTTCTTTCCACATCTCCAGGAGACAATCATTACCAAACATTACAAAAGCTAACTATTTAAACCCTTGCTCCTATTGAAAGCCAATTCAGAGCGACTTAAGAAGAGGTTTTTTTAAAAAAAGGAAGAAAGGGAGGAAAAAAGGAAACAATAGCCAATATAGACTTGGAGACAACGTGGAGAAGAGAAAGAGGACAGGAAAGGAATGACGGAAAAAGCTAAAGATGGAAAGAGTGAGAATAGTATAGAGAAAAAGATGGAGAAGTGAAGGCTCCTTTGGAGTGCACTGGGCTGTGAGACAGGCCCATTCAGTCCGATCTAAACACTGTGTCACACTGCGCATCAGCGCTCTCACCCGGGCAGCCAGCACTGTGGCCACAGACTCAAAGTTAACCAGTCAACTCCATTACAGTGCAGGGGGCGTGTACAGACCTGCCACACCAAAGGGATCACGCCGGCCAGCCAAGAATATTAATTGCTTTTAAATGAAGTGGAAGTCTCTTTATTGGGTGTCTGGTGTTGGTTTGTTATCTGCACGGCTGAAAAGGCCCCACTACTCTTTGGTCTCGCCGCCTTTGAAAGAGAAACTGACTCTGGATGAGGTCACTGATCAGTGGGGGCTATATACTCCCAGTGGGTTTTTGTGTGTCCTGCCCCTTTTAACTACTCCCATTGTACTCTGCCCATTGTGTCCTCAATGCGTTGTGGTTAATAAACATATTTGTTAATGATGCTTCCTCCCAGGCGTAAATCCTGTCGAGTGTGTGTTTATGTACTCATCGTGCGCGTGTTAAACCTGCAACTTTTGATAGATAAGGAACTGATGCATGCTGTGGTCTTTCACACTTCTTTTTAATCGCAATAGAATTTTAATGGAGAGTTGATACTGGCTTGATGTCACTGTGCTCAGCTAACAGAGTGGCAGCCTGCTGCAAGGACGGGGGGGGGACAGACATCACGGGAGAATCTTGAACTTCTACAACCTGGAAGACAAGAGTCACATGATCAACGGAGCCAACTGAAGCTGTCTGTGAGCTAATTCTTGGCAGTTTGCTACTTCCTCTGCTTGTGTTGTAGGCTTGTCATGTGGTGGAAAACACAAATGCAGCTTGGAGAAACAGTCAGTAATTCTCTCTCTCTGTGTGTTGGTGTTAGAGGAAGATAGTTGCTACATTAACATAGTCTGATGAAGAATTAGAAAGTGGCAACAGATATAAGTTTCTAAAAAACCAACCTAATAATCATTTCCATTGCAGAGGTTTACACTGACGCATGACTAGGTGACAGTATTAAAAGGTTAAAGGCCTAGTTAAGTATTATTTTTTACTGACAATTAGCATTGATTATAAGATGAAGATGTAACATGTGGTGCTAAAATATTTTTTAAGATGTGGTGATTAATGTAGTAAAGTAACAAGTACTGCATTTTTGCGCTTTTCAGTAATTAGTAAAGAATCTACTTTAATGAATGTTAGATGATTCAAAAAGAGTCAAATACTTTGCAGTACATCGACACTGCCTTACATTCTAATTCTGTGTAATAGTTTGCCTAATGCAGCATTCAGATTAATAAATCTAAAGTGAAGCCTATATGTAGTCTGCTGTACTAACACATTTATAGAGATCCAAACACTCAGTTGGCTATATTAATAGATAGTTTTTTTCATACTTTGACCTTTTAGTCCACACGGTATGAAGCTAGAAAGACAGTATCTAAAATAAAAGGTATGAATTTAGAGTTTTACGGTAAAATTATTATTATTTTATCCCTTAGTTTGGTTTCTGAAAGGTATTTCAATGCCTTAGAAGGTAAACAATAGTGCATCTTTTATGTGATGTTACTTGAACAGTGTCTGCTCTGTCATTTGTTTATTAGCTAGACCTGCTTACTTAGCTAGCGACTACTATGCTTACAGGCTGAGCAACTAATGATTAGTGATTACAAAGGAATTATGAATTATTTCTGAATAAATTTGCATACTTCTACAAAACGAGGTCAGCAAAACCAAAGGTTGGCTTGGTTTTCAAGAGGTCATCTGAATGCTCACGCAGGTTTCATTCATTTGATGTGCTCAAATCTTTTCTGGATTTGCATCACCCCTTATCTGTCAAACACATTATTGGACATTGCTCAGCATGGAGGTTTTCCCCAGCTGATAAAAAGGACTGAGTGCAGAAAGTTCAATATTTTCCTTCAAAAAAAAAAGAAAAAAGAAAAAGAAGAAAAGAAAAGGTCATCATCAAAAATTAAGTTACATCCCTTTGATGTAGCAGGAAATAAATGATGTGGACACTTATTTCTAGTTTTAATGTGCATTTCAAATTCATGCATTCAGTTCTGCTTATAGAATGACCTGTAACAAAATGTAATGTAACAAAAGAAGCGTGGGTCCCACGTAGCGCACCCACTTTGTTATTACGTCTCACGGGTAACTCCTCGCCACCTGGCTGTGAGTAAATGCGTTTCCACCCGTGAGCCCTGTTGGAACTACTGGCTTCCGAAGCTCAAATAACGTACAGTGCATCCGCCTCACTAGTCCCCACTGAGCTCCGTGTCTGAGGCCTAGCAGGCTAGCAGGGGAAGAGGATAGAAGACATTATTTATAATTCCATGCGCCATCTCTATCTCTCTCTCAAAAGGGGCCCGAACACCAAACAAAGCCCTGGTGCTAGACATCTCTGGAGATGAAGACGAGCTGAGGTTTCACATCCCTGTGAATAAGGTTAGATATTAATCCAGCTAAGAGAAGAAAAAACATGCTACAGGTTGCTTTCTAAGCTTCCTTTGTGGGAGTATTTCTTTGTGTTTCTGTGTGTCTGGCTTTTGAATAGGAACCCCCTCCTTCTCACTATGTCCACTGAAAAAAATTGGCTTCTAAATACAAGCTATTAGAATATTTGTGTAGATGAGTAATAAGTTATTAGTTGCAATTACTGGTCATCTATTAGTCTGGTATAATAGACTGATTAGGCAGTGGGCCTTTTAACTTCTGAAGAAGTAATTTGGAAGACAGCCTACCTTTGACAAGGCAAAGAAAGGCTTCCTTTATTCAGGCCATATCTAGCTATTGTACTAACAGACATGTTATAATGGGATTACTAGCGACTACAGTGGACTGATGAAATCAATGGCGAACGCATCATTTTGTATAATTCACAGGTACTGGAGATGAGAAGAGATTTTGGCTAGTGAGAGGGCACTTCAAACAGGATGAATAGGGAGCAGTATATGCATTACACAACCTATATTTAATGTAATTTACTACCTATAGAAGACGATGGTGGGATTTTTTTGTCCCTCTGTGTTTGTTTAGGATGACTTGCACAATTTGGGACTTTTAGGGCTTTTGGAGCCATCATCACCCCGGCATGTTACATTTTGGCCTGCTTGACAATGAAATGCATTTGACCTCGGAGAAATTGGAAGCACAGCCTCCTCTGTACAGGTTGTACTGGTCTTTTGTCAAAGAGGATGACAAAACCTCCATTCATATTCTGCCTGCGTTTTCCAAGGACGCTCCATTGTTGTTTTATATCCCTGCCTGAAATCTTTCATTATAAAGAACAATTACACCTCTTGTGGTCATGGTACTTGGACTTTCTTTGTTTTCATCCATCTTTCTCTTGGCTTCTTTGTTCTTTTTGGTCCAAGGAGAAACTGGTAAAGAAAATGTGGCGCTGTAGCAAGTAAACTGCTCCCACACATTTTTTGCACATGAAAAAAAAAGTGTATCCAATACTAAGGGCAGCAGTGTGAGGGAGAACCTGCACTGCAGCACAAGGTGCTGTAATCTTGAGAACAATATTAGAGAAACAAAATTAAAGATTTCCCTGAGCATAGCATGACCAGTTTCTGCTCTTGAAGGCTGTGATGCATCACACAGATGGATTTCAGAAGTTCCTTATACCCCTCCCACCCTTCAGTTACTGGCTCAAGTTGTGCTTCCTGCCTCCTTGTTCACCAGTGGCCACAGATGGAGCACCATCATCTTTCCGTACGCACTTGTCTCCACTCTTTGTACCTCTGCTTCTTCCCT
Organism: Pundamilia nyererei; assembly: GCF_000239375.1. Lineage (NCBI taxonomy): Eukaryota > Metazoa > Chordata > Actinopteri > Cichliformes > Cichlidae > Pundamilia > Pundamilia nyererei. The sequence continues at coordinate 1,343,915 of NW_005187510.1, forward strand.
GCCTGTTGTTTATTCTAATGTGGTCCGAATGGAGCAGCTGGTGGTGACATGGGGTTGATTATGCTGTTCCCACAGTGACATTTTCAAAGGCGGCTGAAGAAGGCGCCGTTGTTGTCTGTGATCTGTGGATGACAGCCTTGCCTGTTGCACCAGCTCCACATTGACAATTGCATGGTGTGAGGGGAGCAGGGGCGAGCGTGCAGGGACGTGTGCAGAACAGAGCTCAGTTTGACCGATACGTGTTTTTAAAGGGAATTCAGACTACTGCTAGTCCATGCAAAGGATGCACAAGTGTGCATAAAGCTTACACCTATACCTTCAAGCCCACTAGCTCTAATCTGTTTAAAAGCATAGGATGATACTCTACACACAAGCACAGAAGAGTGCAGCTAGTCACTCAGTCAGTCCAGCCCCTTCATTACAAGGCCCAGTTTGGATCATTTGGTCGGTAATTGCTGCCCACAAGTGAGCCACTCCACATGAATGGAAGTGCAGTAAAGCGTCAGCGGCCATGATCAGCGTCTGCTCCCAGGTAATAGCCTTTTCCCTCCCCCCTTTCTATCACTCCTTCCCTCTCCCAGGCTGCTACTCCTGTTGAATGAGAGGATAAAAGTAGTGAGGGTGAGGCAGAAGGCTTTTGGAGAAAGAGGAGGGGGCAGAGAGGCGGTGATATAGGCAATCCATAATTACCTGTAATGAGACTTTTGTCTTGGAGCATTATAGGGATGTTCTTGAAGTCACCCCGGAGGTGGTTTTCAGATGGAGGAAGAGCTGCACGCGCCTCAAGTCCTCTCATGCCCCATCTCATCCATATGTGCAGTAATAAGTAATTACTGAAGTCTCATTGAAGTCCATGTGGAGTATTCTCCGTCTCTTTCTCTCGAGGCAGATGAATACCCGCCACTCACCCATTACACAAAGTGACACTCCTGGAGATCCGACGTGTCATCTCAATCTTCCTCTTCAGTCCTACTCGTTCTTCTCTTCCACCCCCCTCAGTTTGAGAAAACAGCTGGCACCCTTTGATGTCTGACTGGCAGCACACTGGGTCACCTTCACTGCTGCATCTGACAGGGTATCTATTCAAGCTAGTCTTGGGACGCTGAAATCATTTTCTGTATGGCACCATGATAGAAATTCTTATCATGGGCTTCCTGTGCTGCTTCCTAACACCTGGAGTGTGATAGCTCTCATGCAGGGACCAAAATGACAGAATTGCCTTGACTGTGACTTTGACTTTAGCCTATGGGTCAACATCAAAGATTCTATCAAGATGAGTTCTCCCACCAAAACTGGTAACTGTTTATTGTTTCCATTGTTGATGGCTAATTCGTCACAGAGGAAGAGACTTTATTACTTCTTTTTTGAGGAAATAAGCTGCTGACTAACAGGCCTGGAACAGTACTCTTTGAAAAAAAAGTCATAAAAAGTTGTGGGTTAAAGTTATTAAGCTAACATGTTAAAGTTGCTGATATGGAGCAGACGTGTAGACACATTAATATTCAGTAATTCATTGTTTTACGCAGTGTAGGTTTGGGGATTCCTTTTTATTGAGAATTGCAAACCCTCCAAACATTTGTAAGGCTAGTGCTGCTTACACTGTTATTAGCCTGCACCTTAGGTTACATCTGTCCGCCGTTGCTAATCATTGCCGTTTACTTTTAAACATGAAATTTGGGCTAATATGAGCTGAAGACCAAAATATTGCCCTAGGAAGTTGCAAAACACTCCTCGGGAATCATTTTGTAGGTACAAAAATGTTACTTTTGATTGATTATAGATTCAACTGAGGACATGGGCTGCTAATAACACAGTGCATAAAGATACAATTTAGAGTTGACTTGTTTATAGGGTAGTGATAAGTGGCTCAACAAACAGATAACTTGTAAATATACAGAAGTATAAGCCTTTGACTTAAAGTGAGTGAAAAAGCAACCAATGTCCAAAGAAAAACTTTGAAAGATGAGGGAACACATCTAAGGACCACTTGAAAAAATGACAAGAAATTCAAAGCAAAATCGAGAGAAATGAAGGGTGACTCAAGACTTCTGCACAGTACTGGAACTAAGGGTTAATCTTTCCAAGTGATCCTGCTCATCGCATGCGTGGTGATTTTATCTATTATCTATATAAAATGTGGGTGAGTGGAGCTTTAAGGAAACGTTTAAGCACATCTCAATAACATAGCCTTGTTGAAGCTCTGTTAATATGCCATTCTGAAATCTAATACAGTTTCCTGAATGGACGTCTCATATTTTCATAATGAGTCTTGAAGTACACTCACAACTCGTACAATAACACAATGTATGTGGTTTCAAGAGCTCATTTCCCATTATGTAAGCACATATCTATGCATTCCCTCTTAACCAATGAACTTGTTTTCAAGGCCTTGGCTTCTTGACATACACCATGAGGACTTACATTACTGCAACACAGTGGCAAATTCTAGTATAAATTAAAATTTTTGAAAGCTCCCGGAATAATGGCATCATTTGACCTGCCAGTACGGTGCACACCTCATATGGATATGAACTTGAAAATCAAGCTGAAGGGCTAAAGCTTTATTGTTTGAACCGATAAAAGATATTCATCTTAGCGCCGCTGTTGTGACACAAAGGCACTGAGAGGAATCTGAAAAATAACACGAGCGCAATGAGGGGGTCACCAGTAGGTACTCCAAGCTTCATCTCTCAGGTGGAGTTTTAAAATGAAGTGCTTTAATTGTGCGTGGGTGTGGTTTGAGCTCTTGAGACTTCTACCAGACTTTTTTGTTGCCAAAGCAGAAAGTGACCCCTGGTCACCGCACGTGCTTAGACTCACAGTCGCGCACACTCTCTCTCTCACACACACGCATTTGCACACGAACTAACAAAACAGCTGTGCGGGTGGGCCTTGTCGTTGGCTGTGCCTGTTTTGTCTTTCGATTGCGGGAACTTGCATTGCGGTGCAATTCTCAATGCATGTTCGAGAGCGATCGTGCGCGCCATGTGGATCAGTTCTCAGTGTCCACTCGGCGCTGGGACTAATTTGCATTCCTTTGTGCGTGAATAAAGGACACCTATTCTGAGGACAGAGTTTACCAGCTGCCATCCAGGACTAGTCCTTATTAGAGCCCTGCTGTTCCTCTGAGAACGCCAACACATGTTCCACACACGCTGCCGCTCACACACTACCTACACACACGCACACTCAAGGACACGTGCACTCCCTCAGTTATAATCTGTGCACAAATGAAAACACACTAACACAGATGCACAAAGAGAAACAGACACACACTTTCCTTCCGGACAGTACAGACAGTGATTACAGGCACCAGTGGCAATATTCTGTGGTTGTCAATAACAGGGCAAAGGTCACTATCTCGCTCTCACACACACACACACACAC
>NW_005187510.1:1347321-1348783 GCF_000239375.1 Pundamilia nyererei
CACACACACACACACACACACACACACACACACACACACACACACACACACACACACACTTCCATTCGGTTTACTCATATTCTGCAACTTTGGATATGAACAACTATGTCACCTTCAGTTTGGCTCAGTTTTTCAGTGCCCACAGACTTGGATGGAGTTATGGTTAAATCGAGGTAAGAGGCAGCACTCATCATTCCTTTTAGTAACAGAATAATACTTTCTTAGATAGACAAAAGCCAGAAAAACCCAGTACTCAAGGTTACTTGATTGGTGCCAACAATAACCTGCCATCCATGTTTTTCTTCCATTAAAAATCTTTAAAATGAAATGAGTTGGTAAAAGTTAAATACCAGTTATACAGGTATAAATACCAGGTAGCTAGCTGTTAGTTAAATATAAGAATGTAAAGGAGTGAGAGTTAAAGGATGATGAAAAATACATTTTTGAGTAAAGTAAATGGATTATACTGATAGTTGTCTTCTTTAAACACACATTGCGTAAGTTTTGGTGATACTGCTGCTGGATTGCAGTTTAAATGGTTCTGAATGGCGATATGCACATACCCGTGCCATGGCGATGTCTGAACATGGTGCTATCCTCCATACAGTCAGCTCATCTCGGGTTTGCAGACACTCCATGCAGAAATTCAACCAGTCACACATTTTTTGTTCTGAATGAAATAGAAGAGATAATGCGCTATTGTAGGGTTTTTTATCTTGCAATATACAGCACCTCGGGGTGACTGTTTTTGTGATTTGGAGCTATATGAATAAAACTTAATTAAATTGAACCTTAGAAGTGCTGAGTTTTAGCTTTAATTTGAGCATTTTCCCATGAAGATAGGCAATACTATGCGGAAGATACAGCCCTTTAACACATAGTCATGGACTTGCAAGTGTCCAAAAGTAACTGCACACTTGATTATTAACGTTCGCTGAGCAGCTGTGTATCTAATGGTTCCTAGATGGATACATGGATCAAGAAGGAGAAATCTAAAGGGAGCTCACTAATGACTTGTGCCTGTTAGCTTGACAACTAGAGCATTCAGTATGTCTATTTCTATACAAATATACTTCATATTCTGTAGTAATACTTAAAGATATGTTCATATGTTTTGTTGACAAAATGCAGCTTTTGTAGTTTTGCTTGTGTACACACCCGCAGTGGACTTTAAGTCAAATAATTAAGGAGTGATTAAAGAGCAGACTTTCAGCTTTAAATCAAAGGTTTTTGAAATAGACTTGCACTTTCTAGGAATTATAGAATTTTTTTTAGACATAGACATTTTCAAAAACATTTGGACAAATGACTAAAGAGAAATTTAATTTCCAGGTGAGCACGATCCTCCATTATTCCATGACAGATTAAGCAGACATAAAATCTGGAGTAATTCCAAGTGATGAATTTGTGTTTAGAAAGTTCACAGAAAACTCACAATAAAAGGTCCAAAGGTTCAAGGTTC
>NW_005187510.1:1349076-1354150 GCF_000239375.1 Pundamilia nyererei
ATGAAGTTTCCAGGTGGTGGTGACATCGGAGATTAGATTGGCAGAGGATTCACAGGTTTTATGATCGATGGCCAGCTTAGTTTTTCTGGTAAGATCTTCCTTTTCAGATTAAACAACTCAGAGATTTCTTGGGTTGCAGTCAAGGATTCTTGATGCAGCCAAAGGGTAATGAATTGATGAGAGACAAGTGTGCTGGCTGAAACAGGAGGCAGGGGCAACCCTGGTCAGGGGCCTGACAAGACCTGAGCCCTGCCCAACGTGGATGTAGGTAGATAAAGTCTTCTAAGCATTATATGAATGGCTGATTTTCCTACACCTAGACACTATTAGGATAGTATAAGTATAGAATGCAGTGAGTGAATCTAATCAGCATCATCATCTTAAATGTAAATGAATTCTTACTACCTTTGGTGTAAACCAGTCCAATATGGTACATTATTGTAAATTTCACCACAATACTGCAAACTAACCAGTTTAGCTTACTTAAACACTACCACACTGCTTAGTAGACCTCCATAACAGCTTAACAGCTGGTTATACTGAAAAACTGAAAGGACAGATGACACTTTGACACTTTGCCAGAAAAACCTCTAATAGAACCTGCACAGTTTTGTCAACAGATGAAAACAAGTTGAAAGTGTGGAAAAGGAGAGAAACAGCTCACTTTGTGAAGCATATCACATTATCTGTTTAACATGGTGGAAAACCTGGAAATCAAAGTGACAATATACATATACATACATAAGTTATAAGTGCGGTGTTGATGGAGAATTTAGGATTAGTATGTAGCGTTTATTCTGTAGTTAGAGAAGCAACAAATATCAACATAAAGAAACGGTATTTGGGGAACGTATTGTTATCGTGAATGAAAAAGTGCCCTAGTGAGCACCTTTACCTCTCCATCAATTATCAGCAGCACTTTGTAATTTAATTCAGATGTACTTGTGTAATGAAGAGCTGCAGAAGGACGCCCATCGGTGTCATTTCCCATCACTCCTCTGAATGTAAATGACTTGCAGATTAGAGGATGATTTGGGGTTTAAAAGGAGAAACAAATTGCTCAATTTGTGCTAATTAGAGAAGAAGAATGCAGATAGTGACCAGTGTGGTCTTAGGATGAATACCTAATTACAGAGTGGAAAAAAATGACTCTCCATTTTTTAGCCCACCCCCAAAATCAGGCTCTCCCACCAAAATTACAGCTGAAAAATTAAGAGTAGGACCATAGAGTTCGTATGTTTTATGCATTTGACAGAAAACATACACTTCAGTGTCTCCTGTGGTCATGGATCCATGGGTGTGTGTCTGTGTGTGTGTGTGTGTGTGTATGTGAAGTGGTTGCTGATATTCAGGCCCATATAATGTGTTTTTCAGCCAATATTATGCCACTATTGTCCCAGTTTTCTTTATGCTTTTCTTTTCACCAGTTCTCCTTTATCCATTTTGCATTAATCGCATCTGTCCTAATTGTTCACGCGTTAAATAGAGAGTTAGTATGGCGCACAACAAGTGAGGAAGGACAATGGCACTTCAGAAATGTTGCACGCAAGCTAACACTCAAGCACACTTCAGCACAGTGACAAAGTGCAGTTTTTAGTGCTTAATCAAAAATCATTTTGAAAAATGAAAGCTATGTTAATTAGGTTTGTTATTGCACTGCTATCAATTGGTGCAGACACGCTGATCACTGAGGAAAAAAAATTAAATAAATAAAGATGATAATGTTGACCAGTAAGAGCGGAGACATAGAGGAGAGGAAGAAAAAATAATTTACATTTAAATTCTTTGCAGGCTGAAGCAGTGCTGGCAGTCTTTCTTTTTTCTTCTTCTTCCTTTGTTGTCATTGGTTGTTATTTTTCAGAAAACATTAAGGATCTTAGAGGTTGGGAGGAAGCTTGATGTAGGCGAGCCACTGGAATTTCCAAACTCCTCATACCTGCAGCACCTCAAACTGTTCACGCATCAGCACCACATCTTCAAAGGTCAAAAGATCTGCAGCTCCAGAGACGCTTCGACCATGTTTTCTGTGCCGGTCAGAGTGCAGTGTGTGACACAAAAGCAAGATTTTCTGCTTTAAACATAAATCACCAAATGATAGATTCTGATTTTGTCTTCCCGGGACGAAGAAAAAGAGGCGACACAAAATCCTGCAAAAGATTAATTGGATCGCCTCAATCAAAACTCATTTAATTAAAAATGATCACCATTGAGATGAATGCAAATGAAAGGCAGCTATTGAACTAAACCCATTCTTCTATTCACGAGCTAAAGGTGGGATGAGACTACATGGTTAATACGCTGTTTGCTCTGCTTGGATTGTGTGTGTGTGTGTGTGTTCACCATTACTCCGATTGTGGGATACTCGTAGCTGAGAGAGGGGCTATGTGATGGAGTATGACCGCTGTCACAATACAGACAACAGAAAGGCTTGGTAAAAAAATGTAATTTTCCCCTCCACTGTGAAGCAGCAGCAAAAAAAAAAAAAAAAAAAGAGAGAGAGAGAGAGAGGGGGGGAGAAAAAAGGAAGGATGAAGAAGGAAAAATGTGGGGGTATAAAAAAAAAGGACCCAGCAGAATTATTTGCCTGTAACAACTAGGGCTTGTGGTAATTATTATAATGATGTCTCCGAGTCAAGGCAGAGGTAGTGCCGCGATCACACGAAGGCTGATCAGAAAATACAAAATTTCAGGGGGTGCATAACACAGCCACAGTCAACTCATTAATGTGTGCTAATAAGGAGAAATGACAGAATGATGCTGGTTAGCCTTCTGCAAATATGACGGGAGGTAGACAGCTGTGATCGTTTTCTTTCGGTTACGTGCTGAAAACATGTACAGTTCTCTTTGAGGCTTCTGCTATCTGCAGTCATTCATACATCAATAAAACTAATATTCCATGTGAAACTTTTGGATTGTCGATTGTATTACATGTCATGCAAGTTGAACTTGAGTACATGCACACAAGCAAAAACAGTACATCTGCTTACATTGTGGCATGGCTTTGGATAGAGCAGAAAACTGCACAAAAAACAGTAAATAAATGACAAATATGAACATTTTATACAGATGATAAAATGACATGCAGAAGCTGATCATGTGTTAGTCGCTTGTAAAAAAAGAAAAGAAAAGAAAAAAGAATCAGCAATGATCCCTATTACACTAAATTAAGTGTGTATCAGTAATTAAGGATACACTGATATACTGGCCAATATTACACTACTATTCAGGTGTATCAGTTGAGTTTTTTGTCCTGTTATAAATTAAAAACTACTGTGACTTTAAAACACGTCATTTATTTTACTGAAGCTGGAACCTGGAACAAAGTAGAAAAACAACACAATAAACGTAAAAAAAAAATGTTGGTAAAATATCAGTATTCCTTACCTGACATTTGCACATTTTAAACATTGGTATCAATACAGGCTCAGCATTTCCGTGCATTTCTGTGCATTTCTGTGCATTTCTGTGCATTTCTGTGCATTTCTGTGCATCCCTGGTAATTCGTTTAATATAGAGCACGAATGGCCATTTAAACACAACAAAAGCCGCAATTGCGCAGTTTTTAAAAATGTAATTTGCATTCAAATTTTAATCATATCTGTTTCTATCATATCTGAAAATTGAGCTCTATTGTGTACACAGCACGCACGGCTTCATGTAATGTTTCTCAAAGGACTGGATTTATTCAGGCTACATGCTGAAGATCTATTGTAACTTCTCAGGTAATAATGGCACGCTCTTTTTTCTTGTTCCTGTTTGTCAGATTAGCAGATGTTACATGTTTCCCAAGTATTTCACTGCAAAACAATAAAGTTACTCAAGCAATAACAAGTATTCAACATCTTTGTCTGCTTTCTAAAAGAGCCCGGGCTCTCTTATCTTTTGCAGCTGCAGAGCAGTCATTAAAGATGCTGTTAAAAGCTGAAAGTCCCCTTACACTTTATTTTATCATTATTAATATTATTGATTTATTAAGTTATTTGAATAACATACTGTAGTGTCTGTTTTTTGGAAGAATGCATACATGTTCTTTACAGATGTACTTTAGATTACAAAAAGAACCTCTTAGAGCAGGAGTCCTTTCATGAGAGGGGAAGGTGTGGCGTGCTGGAACTAGATTTCTTTATGGAAGATGGATTTTGGCAAACAATGTTTTGTGACCAAAAGCATTTTCTCTGTGACTCTGCGACTGGCCCAAGAAGGCATGGTGGACATGCAGGGATAGGGTAGGCTGCTGATATGCACAGATGTTCCCCCTCATATCCACGAGCGTGTGACCACAGTCACTGGTTCATCCTTGCCCGGCGCCCGCTTACGCATCTTGCCTCTTGGTCTCTCCACATTACACAGAGCCCTGTTTGATTCTGATAGGTCCTGAAAGCCAGGAGACATACACAGCTGTAACAACATCAATGCGCTTCGTCAGGTTTTCAAGTCGGGGACATGTCTTATTATAATTACTACCTTTGCATTATTTATTTTGCTCTGCAGAGGCAAATTGTTTTGGTGCTTACTGGATGGTTTTGCGTTTTCCTCTTTTCCCTTGCTTCCCTCCCTCCATCCTGTCCTCCTTTTCCTGCTCTGGGAGAAGAGAGAAAACCGGAGTTTGGGAAGAGGGACAGGGTGAGAGTAGGTGAGGGGAGAATGGTGGGGGTAGCAAATCATTTATTTACGTTTGGCATCTGCATAATGAGGCAGGGAGCCAATGGCAGCCCTGGCCGGCTGGAGACAGGGTGGCATGCCTTCAGTTTTAATGGGCACACTGAAGAAACTTCCAATCCTTCATGACATTTCTCATAGCGAAATAAACGTGCTCTGGGTCAGAGTGTCTATTAGCAAGATAAGAGACGAACAAGTCAATTATACTTCAATGACTACATAGCCAGGGGACCTCATTAACATGATCAGGGAGGTCCATGCTGCAGCAGCCCTCTCCTGTGTGTAGCCCCTGATTAAGTTGTGGAAGAATGACATGGCCTTTTTCCCTCTGCTCCATGCAGGAAGAGAAGAAAAAGCAGCGCAAAGAACGTAAATATATTCAAATCTACATAAGCAACCACAAACACAACCCCCC
>NW_005187510.1:1354396-1359899 GCF_000239375.1 Pundamilia nyererei
GGTGGGCTATGTGGGGTGGAGGGGGGGTGCGGCGCAGCAGCCGAGGCGGGGCACAGGCAGAAGCGGAGGCGCGGGTTTAAAAAAAGCAGAGCCTGGGGTTTGGTGGGCGGAGTGGTGCTGCTTTTTTTCTTTTTCCCTTCCCTTCTCCTCAGCGCCGGCTTGTTTTCTCGGCGAGGATGCTGCGATCTGTTGACGCTGATGCGATGAGTGCAGACAGGGTACAGGGAGCACGGCTTGTCTTTTCTAGTGCTTGCATAGTGTGCATCATATACAGCCACTGCTTGGCCAAGGCTCCAGCTAATTAATTTGTATGCCTATTTGGACCAGTGGGAATTGATCAGCAGTCAGCTTATCAGCAGCAAAAGTGTCGACTGCTGCTTCCGACTGCAAGAAAAAAACACTCATTCACCCAACACTTGCAGTCTTTTATGTCGTGAGCTATTGTGGCTCTGCCTCTTGGCTTGAAAAGCAGTGTTTATACATTTATCTTTCATCTCCATAAGTGTGTTTGAAATAGTAAAGAGAATGACAATGATTTGGTAACCCTGGCCAGGATTTAAGGATTGCTAAGCACTGGCAAAAGATCACAAGTGCTTAATAGTATAGAATCAAAGTAAGACAGTAAATGGAGAAACTTCTCTGGGTTGTGTGTGGCCCTGAAAAGTAAGAGGAGAAGGAGAGACGGTAACAAGCCTTTGTCCACAGGCACACCAAGCACACACAAAGGCATCCCACTAGGAAAGGTTCCAGACGTATTTGCTCACATACCTCCATTATTGCTCTGTGAAACATGAATGATTTGATTATTTGATGACAGCTTATTTCTTAAATCTGTTTCGGCACCATATGTGTCTAATATGCGGCTCGCCCGCAATATGAATGCGTTGCCCTGGGGACTGTAAAAGGCCAGTGCAGTTTTCAAACCTGGAGGGAGGATTGGCTTGTGAGCTCAGACAGGCATACTGTGCTACGCAAAAGCGCAGCGGACTGGATTCAAGTGCATGTTCAAGGAAACGTCTTCCTATTGCCGTGCCTCTTGTATTCTCCCAGTCTTTTTTTTCTTTTGGATTATGAATTAATAAGACTGCTTAAGGCTATAACTACTGTTTTTGAATATCTTGGCCTTGGCAAGCCAAATAAATCAAGCAGAACAGAGCCACAGAAAGACTCCTTCTTTATGTCCACTGTCGTCCTGAGGTAACATTCTTGTTATTATAATTGGTTCCCGAGTTTTTTTCTCCCCTGGCAGGAATGTCAAACAATGTGTTGCAATTGAGACTAACTTTAACCTGCTTGGCAACCTGTGTCTAATCATTCTAATTGGCTCCTTAGAGGAGCTGACTGGATGACAGTGATGCTCTGATGATAAATCACATCAGGCTGTTCACACTATTGGCACAAAGTCCAAATTAATTGAATTAATCCATAATTCTTGAAGAATTTAGTGGTGATCCAAAGCCGATGACTTTGGCATTTTTCTGTGAGAGGTGATGCAGGTTCTGCTTTCTGTCAGGCTTCATCAAACATATATTTTATATATAAAATATATAGTATATATTTTTATTTTTTCATATTTAGTATATTTTTGCCGAGGTTTTAAATTACATATTACATGTGATTTATATGTCCAACACTTAGGAAAAACCACTGCTAATTAACTCATAACTAGTTACATTTTAGTAGCATTTGGTAATATTTACACAATAGAAATACTTTGCTTAATAAAAGTAATTATTTTCAAAATTATAATATTGTGTTATGTATGTCTGTTATGTCTACATATATCATAAATTACAGCTTTTTTGAAATAATTGTGTTCTCCTTATGGTCTCACATGCATTTTGTGTTTCATGTACTTTAATGATTACCAAATGTTACTTTTTTGTAATAATGCAATTTTTGTACATTTAGTCATTTTAAGCCTTTATTTGACAGCAAGGCAGTGTTGTGTTTTAGTTTTAACTATAATCCTTCCATATCTAAATCTAACCAAGTAATTTGGTGGGAAAAGCCAAAGTGAAAAACAACAGATAACACAACTGAATGGTTAGAGAAACCAAATATGAACCCCCGCGTCTGAGTTCACAGTTTTACTATTTATATAAACTACTCAATAAATTGTAGTAGAATGAATCTCTATGAAACCCACTTTCATGAAACAGCCATTTTATTGATATTGTACTCTTGATGCTAAGCTAGAAATCGCTCAGAGTTTAAAAATATCTTCTTCATAATAATAAGAGCTTTATTTTTAAAAATGTGCAGGGAAAACATCTTCTAGATTGGGGGTCAATAGTGCTAGCAAACTAAGCTAAACGTGTGCTAACTAATAGTGGCCCTACCTATGTAATACACTTCACTGTTATTTTACCATGTTGTTGTTCCACTGAGAGTCAACCTAGTAAGTGTTTTTCAGGATTACATTTACAGTAAGAACGGTAAGTGGAATCATTAACCTTGAGTACCTTGAGTGTTTCACACGGCTCTTTAGCATAACTATAGAGCAGCAACATTAGCTAAAGTGCGTACACCTTTAAAATACTGCTATATGCGGATTCGTTTATTTATTATTTTATTCCTGAGTTCCCTCTATCCAAAGTTTATTACACCATATGTCAGCTACTTCTCTATCTTCTATCTGGAAGTGGCTGACATCCAGAAATCCTACCAGTGGCTGGACAAAGCTGTACTGAAGACACCTCTGTGACATAGAGGCACTAATCATGGCAGCACAGGAACAAGCTCTAAATACAAGATCCATAGAGGTTGGGGCCTATCGCACCAGACTAATGCCCCGGTGCAGGCTGTGTAGAGATGTTCTTGAGACAATCCAGCACATAACAGCACGGTGCAAAAATGCTAACAGGCAGGGCATAGTATACAGAAACATCTGTGCCTGAAAGTCCTGAGGTTAAAATGGGAGATGCCCCCTAGCATGGTTGAGAATGACTGAGCTAAGATCCTGTGGAACTTCCAGATACAGACAGACAAGCTGGTGATGGCTAAGGTGGCAAACCGGCACTGCATCCCTGCTATAACTCATACCTCTAGCACAGAAACACCTGATGTTATTCTTACTGAAGTGCAAACATGGTTAGCTTTATGTAATGCAAATGACCTTGTGGCACTGAAGCACATTATAGTATAAAATTGTATAGTGACATGTACAAATTGCTTAAGAACTGAGAGACTGGAAGATAAATGGGCTGTTTTGATTATTTTTCTGCTTTCTCAAAGAACCTTTCCAACAATCGGAATATACTGACTTGCTAATTCTCCACTTCTGAATAAAATCAATTCATGAGCTATGAAGGAGGTCACACTGCGGTCTTGGGATACAAGTCTTCTTTTATCTAACTGCAAATAAAGCCCACCACCGCTTCAAGGTTTGTGCTACAACAAAATTTTCCAGTGGAGAAAACTGGAAACTCAACAAGGGCAAATTCAGACACTTTTGACCGTACACAGAGATTTTCACAATTAATCTTGCAGTACTTCTGGAAAAGGTAGTTTGTAGGTGTCACAAAGGTGAGAGACATCTGAGGTGGGCTGTAATTCTGTGTAGACGTATATGTGGTTCCTGTGAGGATTTGAGGGGGGTTGCAGCTACGGGGAATCTTTCTGGCCATTTAGCCCAGCTAATAGCCTCTCTGCCATGCCAAATCACCCTTCTTGCCAAACATTCAGACCTGAACTCCTGACATCCCCTCAGGGGACGGAAGAAGCGCTTTAATTGATATACTGCATCTCAAAGCCTTTGAATGTAAAGGAAGGAGGAAACTGGTAGACGAACAAAAGGCTACAGCCCAGAAAGCAGGATTCATCTTCTTCTCAGCATTGCTGGTGTCACACTCGGTGTTCCTGCTGCCTCAGATCTCCACAGCAGGGATAATGCTGGCTGTGCCCTAACAAGACATACAGTTATGGTTGATTTCTTGTTTCTCAGGTCTTCTCACAGACTGGAAGAAAATACTCACTTTATTCACTTCAAATGCGGTAACTACACCCGTCTGCTTGTTCTTTTGACATGTGAAGAATAAACAGAAACCTCAGATGAACAAAAGACCAAAATCACCAGCAGGAATTAATATGCTGGATTTTCTTTTCGTACAGATTTTCATTTGGATGGTCGGCTTGTCTGTGACTGTTTCACATTGCTTATTACAGCAGGGAAGTGAGGCATGTAATAGTCATCCCTTCAATAACCTCTGAGCCATACGAAAGCTGTTAAGTCTGGAAGAGAGAACAGCACGAGTGCCACTACGCTCTCTCACGGCAGGTAGTTTTACTGCGAAAATCAATAACAAAGACTTTAAGACACTTAAAGGCTGTGGATTTTATATTAAGAACTTATTGGCATTAGATTTGAATACACTCACTAAGGGTTAATATTACTAAGGGTTAGGATTTTTAATTTTTAGTGCTTTGTCCAAACCACCGAGTGAAAGTGATGGCAAAGGAGTGAAAACACATTAAAGGAGCAAGTGAAAACAAAGCCCCTAAAAAAGCACACAGATCACAGCTGACTAACTGATAAAGCTTCAACTTGGCCACTTCCAAATGAAGACTTTAGTCCTCTTTAAAGGAGGACTGGTGTCTCTCCGTGTCCTCTGCACAGAGGCACCAAGGCCAAAGGACAGAGATTATTAGCAACCTCTGACAGAACTTGAGATCAATATGATTCTGCAAAATGTTGCAGAACACAGAACACATTGCTCCCAATCACAGCAGCAAATCTGCTGTGATTGGGAGCAATGTTGTCAAGAAGAGTGGGTCAAAATTCCTCCACAATGATGTGAGAGACTGATAAAGTCATACAGAACACCATTACTTCATGTTAATGTTTCTAAATGTTTTTGCACTAATTTACTCCAAGTTGCAGAACCACAAACCAGTATGTCACACAACGTCATACAACGTCTTCCTTGTCAAACAGTGGGTCCTACATTACCCATGATACATCTCCCTCACCAACACTGTTGATTTAGGTGCATGCTAGTGCATGCTTATGTAGCTTATAGATGAACAAACTAGAAGCTGCACACAGTTGTTAACAGATTTGTCTCTTTAGAATTGTTTGTTTGAAAGATTTTGAGTAATTAGTAAGAAAGACCAGATAGAGAACCATGGCTTGTATTAAACACATTTGTGATTAGATAATAGTGTTGGAGATAAACACACACATGCACAGACACAGTTGTCGTGTGTATTACGTGCTAAGAAACCGTGGCTCCTAAATATCTATTTGCCGCCTGCAGGCTGAAACAGGTCACAGTGTCACGCTCATTTGGCCTGCTATATTTTTCACACTTGTACACGTGCCGGCTAATTTACCATAATTACCAAATTAACTGGTGAATAATTTCATTTTAATTATTACATTTTTTTCACTTCTCGTTCCTTCATCTACCTTCATAGTGTTGGATTTAAAGATGAGGCCTGTTTCGAGTGTCATGTTCAATAAAGTGGGATGGGAAGGGACCCAATTAATATCAGATAGCTG
>NW_005187510.1:1360626-1361954 GCF_000239375.1 Pundamilia nyererei
CATGAATGACCAGTGCAGAAGTTGCTGTGAATGTTTTTCTGCTGTGCTTCCGCTTCTGCTTCCACGTCCCAACCCTCTCGCCTCTTTCTGTCTGTCACTCTGATACTCTAATAGCTCTTCTGCTCCCTGGTAGTCTTAAAAGGATCTCTGCGCTGTGGTCCTTCAGCTCACATTACCCAAGGCTAGTCCACACTCTTGAAATTGTAACCTTATGATTCTCCAGGCCAAAGTTAATGGGACACCAGAGTCCTAACCCGCCCCAACCAGCACCGTGGATTAGTGCTACTCGGATCCAATCACATCCAGGCCCGTCACAGAGGCACTTCAGACCAAGTAGCTGCAAATCTGAGGCGGCAACTCTGGGCCCAAGACCTGCCTGAGTTTACCCATAGCCCCAGGTCATGTGGCTTTGCTCACCAGCCTTTGATGGCCTCAGGGGACTGAAAGAGCAGAGGCAGAGAGAGGAAGACAGCTAGACTGACCCAGAAAGTCTAGCATGGTGAGACACATGATGGTCCCATGGTGATCTCCCCTGGTTTTCAGTTGACGAAGATGTGGACTAAAGAACATCTGGAAGGCATCCCCATGAGCAGCAAGAGGCATGTCTGTGGCTGAAGTAGGGCTGGTCAACAGACCAAGATGAGGGAATGCTTCCTGTGGGTCACAGAGGTAATCTAAAGTGAGCATGTCGATAAGGTAATCTAGCTAAACTCACTACCTTACGAAACAGTTAGCCACTAAAATAAATACCATTAGCCCTATGAGGTGAGTTGGTTGTAAAGTCTGTGTCCTTTTTTAAGATACAGTCATGTGACAATACAACCGCAGATAACCTACAAAACTTGATATATATGCACTGTGTTATTATTTATTTAGCAAAAATTGAGCCAAAATGCAGTAAATAAAAAGCTTAGTAATGCTTCCATTGGAATAGGAATTAAGAGGGTAAATAGCCGCCAGGTGCTGCAACATAACCACCCCTAACATAAGCAGAGGATTTGACAGTTTGTTAAGGAAGAAAGATATTAGATAAGCAATAGTTGCTGCCCATCAATCTTTGACTTTTTAAGACAATTTCTAAACAGTTTGAACTCCATTAGTGCAGTGAGAAAGATTATTCACAAATGGAAAACATATAAAACGGTTGCCTGTCACGGTCTGGCTGGGGCAGACCGTATGTGTTGCAGAGGAGGACTCAAACGCAGACCAAAACGTGGTATGGGTTAACAAAACAAGCCGTTTATTGAGACTAACAATAAGGGTACAAAATAAAAGGGCATAGTAGACAACTAAACAAAAACCTAAACTGGGTGAACTAATAACAAAAC
>NW_005187510.1:1362823-1366273 GCF_000239375.1 Pundamilia nyererei
AAATTCCTCCACAATGATGTGAGAGACTGATAAAGCCATACAGAACACCATTACTTCATGTTAATGTTTCTAAATGTTTTTGCACTAATTTACTCTTAGTTACATGGCACTCGAAGTCAGAGGTGAAGTCACAAATGAAGGATAAAGTTGTATTCCGGAGGACGACACTCTTAAGGTCTTTTTGATCAAATCTTGCCAATTTATTCTTAATGAACACAATCTCCAAGCCTTATTTTTTCCAAATACTTCTAAAAGTTCCTCAAAAGCCACAGAAAATGTCAGATGATGCCATTATCCCACTATTACACCTGTTTTGGGGTTTTTTGTTGTTTTTCTTAATGGCGCCCTTAAATCCGTAGACAGTAGAAGGCTGATGTATGCTGCTTCCAGGTCTGTAAAGAAAGGCTATTATGAAAGTACCTTAAACCTTTCGTCACCAGCAGGGGGCAACTCCTGTAGTTGAAAAAAGACTTCCAGTTATGTACAAGTCCATGTGAAAACAGCCCTTGGCTCACTCAATCCATGCCCTCAAGTAAACACTTTCCTGATGAGATTATAGGCTCGATGACTAGTTTCAGGTCATACTGAACAGAGCTGGATCACTGCGACTGTGAACCTGTTTATTTTCACCACTGCTTCATTAGTTTTCTTTGAACATCCACAGTCCATTTCACGGACATTCAAGACAGTGTGACCGTGAAGCTCAACAGCTGAGCAGCAGCATCCACGAGATGTCAGATACTACAGTAACCAGCCAGTTGCCTTGAATGAAAGTGCACTGTAGAAACGAGGACAAATCAGAACAGAGGAGCCACTTGGTTACAGAGACAAAGAGATACATTAAGAGAGTACAAAGACAGAAAGGGAAAGCGAGGTGAGGCTGATTGCAAAACTCACTTAAAGAGAACGTCAAAAGAATTAGGTCCATTACATCTGACTGAGCGTAATGGAAGCCAGCGGGTTGACGGGGAGCTCGTGAATATGCGGTGGGCGTGCAACGGCTGAAATAGCAGGCAAAACTTGTATGTTGACTAGTCTTTTATTTGACTGGATTAATGTTACTTAGCCCACATGCAATGAAGCGCATGTAATGCAAAGATCTTCATACAGACTGACTTGATTTCTCTTGTTGTTTTTAACATCCTTAAAGATCAAAGTGTAGAGACGTACACTCAATGACCTGTATGATGGACAGTTCAACACTTGTCATTCAAAAGACCCCACAGAACTGTTCTAGTTCTGATTTTAGTACCAGGACGCTCATATTAGGGGCACATTGCTCAGTCAACTCAGAGGGAGCTTAATGCTAGTGAGCTGATTCATAGCATCCACGGTGAATGGCACCTGATTCTGCATTATGTTTTGTTAGCACATCTGTTAAAGTCATACAGTGGTTGTTTATGTTAGTTGTCAGTGCAGTGTGATGCAAACTACAGTTTGAAAATCAGTCATCAGTTTCACTGCTGCAGCCATTCATTTATGGAACATGCTCCCACCTTCAACACATAAAGCCTTTCGTTTTAAAAGCCCACCTCCCTATTCATCAGCATTGTCATTGTGAGACAACATGGTCATGCTAGGCCGTGTTTTCAATGCTGTTTACAGGTATTGTGTTCAGGGCTATTAGGCCAGCGTGGCCTGGCCTCCAAGCCATTGTGCCTGCCCACAATAGATAATGAGCTATCCACCCATATGCAGCCAGCAGAATATGGACATACACCCACACACGCACGCAGTATGATTACACCAAGACAGGGACACAAGCACTCAGTCGGTGTTGTCCACAGATTTCATTGATTGAGCTATTCTGCTCACAGTTATTTTCTGTCATGAAATATTCTGACCAGGGCAACTTTGTCAGAGTATTTGGATTGAGATTTGTGCCTGGAAGCATTCAGCGGAAGGTCAAGAGCCCGATCAGGTGTTGTTCACAAGCCTGTGAGACATTCAATGACCAGCACAGTGGATGACTAATTTCAGCCACCTTTGGGGTGTAAAAATGGTTATTCAAGCTGCATGTTTTGAGAAATTTATATTGCAGCAACTTTATAATTAAATACCTCACATACTGATTGTCAGCTTGTCAAGTTGATATAATAATAACAATAACACATACAAGCTTATGTTTCTGATGCTTCAACTGAGATTAAATTGGGGGATATGATGATCTGATTTTGGTGTTAAAAATATTATGCTAAATTACTGGACACAATTCAAATGCAGCCATTAGAAGTTTCACGTGAAACAAATGGCCTGAATCTTCTTTAAACCTTCATACTACACTCTCAGAGTCGTGTAACAGTGGTTTACTATTCAACATTGTGACATATTGACTTAAAAAAATAATACAGCCTTTGTAGGTAGGTTCTTTAAATTACCCACCAGGTGGACAAACTTAGATCCTCGAGCAGTTAAGGAGGTAACACAGCAAGTGGATTTACATGCCGCAACTGATGCAAAAAGAGAGGCCACCTCGCTCACGGCGGCCACATCAAAGGGAACCTGGTTATTAATGGGCACTGGAAGCTGCATTACCATCACATACACCTCGCTGTCCTCATTTACTCTCAGCAGCACACACAAATACGCACTGAACATATGTGCGGCAAGATGGAGACACACACCACGACCACACAAGCTAGGAGGGACAAACTGGGTTCTATAGTCAGAATAACCAGAAGCTGTTGTTGCTTCACAATTAATTAGGCAACTTATTGAGCTCAAGATGCAATATGCATGTTAATTTAATGGGTTATGTCTGGTTTTAGAAAATAGAGAAAACGCTTTGATGTTCACAAAACTTGGCAGTAAATCACTGGCAGCAAACAATTACAGAATTAATGAAGATGGAGAAGACAATAGCGCAGGCTATTGTTGCAAATACATGCATGTTATTATCTTAAAATGCATGCATGGTAAATGGGAATCAGCCAGTATTGTGCCTCCGTGTTTATTCAGGCTTAGTATCAATGCTCTCTTACTGGTCATGAGTGCATCAAGTGTGATGGTGGGCTCAGCTTTCTTTGTTGATCACTTTGATTTATTTTGGAGCGGTTCCATACCATAGACTGTATATAAATGATGGATGTGGCCACTGTGTCATCACCCAGTGCTTTGTGAATTGTCATTTTGAACTTTTCCTTTATGTTTATCATCATGTTGTTATTTTTGGAGCCAGAAATGACATGACTTTGACACTTGAAGCTAATTTTTCAGCTAATGCTAGTAAGCTAGGTTAGCAACGCACTTCCAAAGATACCTGCTAATAACCAGGAGTAATTTACAGGTATAATACTAGTATTTCAATCATTCAATCACCAATACTGGAACTTAGTCTTCTTGGACAGGTTCTTAGTACAAAACGATAAGAAACACACACACACACACACACACACACACACACACACACACACACACACACACACACACACACACACACACACACACACA
>NW_005187510.1:1366293-1447608 GCF_000239375.1 Pundamilia nyererei
GCAAACGGAATTGGATTAAAAAATACCATTCGTGCTGCTTGCCTGTGCTCTACATGGACATCGTCACCTCTCTGCACACCTTCCTGGCTGAAGAATTGTAAAATATTATTACTTCTATAGTTGAATAAATATCTACTATATCACCAAAAATTATTTACTATTAGCTGACAGTGCTAGGTGGTGGAGGAATGTTTCAAACCATTCCTTTAAGAAAAGAAGCAATAAAACCCCACGAAAACACCTCATTAGGTATAAAACTGCATTACTGGAAAATTATGCATAAAATATCAAATATGAAAATAATTATTTAGCTGGAAAATGATCCTTATCAGTGTTAAATGTATTAATATTACTGCTTTACGTTGCCTGTTTTATTATCATCTTGTTCAGAGACGCTGTCCTCTCTCCATCATTGTCAGAGCGTTTCTTGCTAATGTACTAAAGGAGTTATTAACAGATTTTTTATACTTCATCTTCTTGTGATGCTAAATCACTGACTTTCCTTTACTTGCTAATGCTAGCTGTGTTTTCAAATAAAAGTGCCAATCATAACTGATCTCATGCGCCCCAAACCATCTGTGAAAGAACAGAGATTTATCCACAATGCCCAAACCACCAGAAAACAGATTTCCCAGCCAACCAACTCAAGTCAATGCGATGGTATATGGACTCGCCTGTAACACAGAGACAGCTACATTTTCCTATGAACACGAAACGAGCAGAGCTTTCAGGGACAATAGCTGACTGTGGCCACAAGATGGCAATAACGTGGCGGTAAAGGATGAATCCAAACAGGCGAGGAACTTTGTGACAGCACTGTGTGAGACGAAAGGAGAGCGATTGCTTTACTTTGGCAAGATTTAGATTATCTATGTTTAGATTTCATTTGCCTTGCTTATCCTGACAAGAGGCCAAAGCCCCAACCCAACTGAAAGGTCCAGTTTACTAACTCAAAGTATCTACCATACCTGCCCGTCAGTCAGTGGGCAGACAGTAAGCAGAAAAGCCCCTAACTTTAATAAACTTTAATAAGGTTTAAATTTGTAGGCCATAGAGACAACAAAATAATTTAGTTTTTGATATTACATAGACCTACATGTTCTTACATGTAGATACAATAAGGCACACCAGTAACGTTTTAACACATACATTAACATATATCACATAATACCGTTACACTTAACTTCAAATTCAAATTATACTTCAAATTATAGCTTCAAACATTTACAAAAATCATTCAAACCTAAACTATATTTCTTGAATTTCCAAGATGCGCTCTATAAATTCTCTGTAGGTTATATAGGTCTCCATGTGTTTCTTTTATCTGTTTATTTAATCATTTGTATTAGTGTCATTTCAGTTATTACATTATATGCAATATAGTATAGTATGACCATGTCTAAGCTGACAGGAAGGAAAAACTGCCAATTGCCTCACTAATTTTTATTTTTCTCAGTACTGAAAATCTCAGTTTATGCAATGTTCTAATCCAGGACCTTTATAAGGGTGACTTTGGACTGACTCGTTTTGCATGGTGGAGCAGAAGTGAGTGATTTAGGTCACATGCAAATGTCTTGCTTGTAATATTTTCAGCATGTGTTGATCCATCTGGAGCTTGCAGCAAAATAATAAGCACAAGCCTGGCTAGCATGTGCCGACATTCAAAAGGCGGCAAAGACATGCTTAAGAGCTAAAGGCGCTGTAGAGAGACTTTACAGAAGTAGGTTATAACATTTTCCTCCTCTTGAATTTGTAAAACACTGAACAATGATCAATGATAAACTGCACATTTGGACCTATCACCTGTTGATTTTTGTCTAAAGAGCAGGTTGAACTCGGTAAACGTTTACGTAATTGTTCACAAATGCTACAATGTGGCCTATTTTAGTAGAACACTGTTTTGTTTGGTGGCGAGAGCTGCAGGGAATGATGTCTGCGCACCCTGTGTTGCAACAAAAATTAATTAAACACGACTTTGGGTCGTGATCACACATGTCATGTTAGATTTCAGTGCGAGAATGCCCACGCTGAGCGCAAGGCCTCATCTAATTATGGAAAGGTTGTCAAGGCGTTGGCGCTCCTGCTTGGTATCTGCGCGTGGTACCCGCCCGAAAAACAACAGGCTGTCGGAAACCTGCGCCCACCACTGCCTCTCAGGCTAAAACCTGTGCGACGTGCAGGCCTCACGAACTGTCTGCGAAACAGAGACGTCCCTCCGAATTAGTCACAGAATCACTCACAAGGATGGCTGAACGGTAGGGAGCTGCTGAGCAGAGGTTCCTTGATAACGGTCCTCATTCAGTCTACTACCAGCTAGGTAGGGCACCAAATTTGCTGAGAAAATAAAAGTCGGTTTTGGTAGCAACTTGTGTTGACTTGCATCACAAAAGGGGTTGTTTTTGTCGTGATTGCAGGAGGTTAATTAAGTTTTAGCTACTAAACTAAGGCCGAGTGTGCCAATCTGGTGTCTACTGTCCACACATCAAGATGCAGATTTCTGTCGCTACAATCCTTTTGTGACACAGTCACAGGTAGGAAACGTTGATATTTGTTGAAGAAGTTTAACGTTGTTGTGAAGATAAACACAAAGTTATAGCAAATGAAGAATTTTATTTTCATTTTGTTGCGAGCTTTTGTGCGGTGATCCTTTCACACGCTGAGCAAGGTTAATTCAAAAGGACAGAAAAGCTGCATGTTGGTTGCGTCCTGTTCTTATTTAGCGGTGGTACTTCACAATCAATACATTTCAATTTTTAATGCAGCCACCTTTATTGAGGAAGAACAAAAAGTGGCATAGTGGTGCAAACAGAATCCTTGAAGTGTAAACTGCTGTCCAGATGACAACAGAGCTGCTTTAGAATTCACATAGCAGATGTTGCTAGCTGATACACAAACAGGTTTTTACAAAACCTTCTTCTAAATACTTTATTTTCTTGCCAAGGCTTATAAGTTTGTGAATGACTTGGGGTTTTATACAATGTACTTACAGACAAATCAAATTTTGGCAATAGAAAAAGATGCCTAGAGAATTTGTTTTCTTCAGTATCCACTTTGAGCTGTGAGGTCATGCAGTGTCTTACCTACCAAATAATTCGATTTAACATTTAAAAAAAAAAGAAAAATCATCTAAACCTTAAAAATGACAGTTGATAGAGAGGTGATGACACGCGAAAAATAGCTTCTGTTATTTGATATATATTTATTTAGAAAAATCTTTCCATTCTATCGTAAAGTACTCAAAACATACTTTAATATAATAAAATATTGTTCAGAATCAATAAGATATTAAGTGATGTATTCTATTTAGGCAATATTAACCAGTTGTTTTCCACATACTGTCGATGATTATTAAACTGGATAACACCATCTCCACCACTGCCCTCGAGCTGGTGCAATGAAGGAATCTCTTCATTCTTTTTTTAGACGTAGGTGGTGAAAATCATGGAGGACTTCGTTTTTGGGGGGTTATTACTGTACGTATAGTAGTCATTATCTTCATGCATTAGCTACACAAGTTGCAGTAGATGTAAGGGGAAATGACAGTAGAGAAGGTGCTGCTTGGTTGGAAATATAAAAGATGCACTGTGGTGACATTTAAGGCCTTTTATCGAGCTCTGCTTGAACAGTGAATAAAAGCGCCCTCTGCTGGCACAACATCACCTGAGCAAGAGCATTTTTAAAAAAAGTGTATAAACACAGAATAGTAAAGGCTGGTGTTTAAGCCTTGGGGACTGTTTCACAGCATCAGGCGATCTCTGCTGATGCACAGGCATCTAAAAACTCACAAAAAAATTTCTTTATATTGTCATTAAAGTCCAAGGCTGACTGAACTGTGGAGACAAACTCAGACAAATAGGAGAAATTGCATGTCCTGTGAGGAATGAAAGTTATTCTGACCAGTTGTGCGGGCTGGTGGATGTGCAGATGGGGGAGGTTGTTTGGATAAAATGCCAGACAGGCGAGTGGGAGGATGGGTAGACAGACTCACGCGGGCGACTTTCCCCTGGGGGTCTTTACTGATTGGCACTGATCAAAAGGTCTTAGCAAGGTGCCATTTAACATGAGACTGTAAACAAGGTCAAAAGGATGTCGGGTTACAGCTGCCTGTTACCATGTGACCAGCAAGGTGCTAGAGAGGGCTGCAGGGTGAAGCAAACATGGAAAGGAAGCAAAGGAGCACAAACAGAATAAAGTTCAAACTAAATAAATAAATAATTATATTTCACCAGCTATAAAATCTCTGTGTCTATTTCTCAATGTGGAAATCAACTAGTTACCTCAAAGTAATGAAGAACTGTTAAATCTGTTAGCTAAAAGTCTCAGGTTTACCTTAACCTCCTAAGACCCAAACTCTTTCATGGCATGCATTTTTAATTTCTCTTTGATATTTGGACTGATTGGGACATGATGAATGTAAAAACAAAGAATTACCTGATTTTTTTTTAACATGATTTTTGTTTCTAAGAAAAATGAGAGCCACATATGAGGATATTCGTTTAAAATTTCAATAGGACAGTAGCAGTATAATGTCCCCGTAAGTGGATATCAGGCCCTTGTATAGCAAAATTGAGTATTTTGGTCTAAATAACCCAAAATGTGATGTCCTCATATGTGGACACCAGGTCCTAGAAGGTTAAAGAATGGTTGTAGCTGCATGAAGTAAAATAGCTCAAATCGTTTACAGTACCCAAGCTTATCTTAGAAATTCTGAAATGGCTAAAAGTAACAGAAATACAGTGAAAGCTGCTGAAATATAAATAAACAGTTCAGCTAGCTACCAGTAATAAAAAGAGCTATAACAGCTAAAAGTAACGGACAGCGAAAGCATCAGTTTTGTTAGCTCATGGTAACACATGCTAAAAATATAGAGCTAAAGCTAAAACAGTTCAAAAGTGTAATAGTAGGTAAAAGTATTTGTTAAAAATGCTTAAAGATACGTAAAAGTAATGAATAAACAGTATAAGTATAAATAAGTTGTATATTGTTTGAATTGAGATACTAAAACACTAGCTAAATAGTTAAATAGCTAAAGGATAGCTAATAGAAATATTACATTTTTTAAAAAGGAGGAAATGTTATCTAAATGTTGTTACTGGGTTCTAATCAATAAAGAAATGATGCAATGAGATCAAAAACTGAAACAATAGACCGTCTTGCTAGATGAATACATTTGAACCTGACAATGAGGATAAAGGGTTTCTTCCTCAATAATAGGAAGTGCTGTTAACATTCGGCATTTTGCACATAACTCATGGAATTACTGGTGTGTTCTGCTTGTGCGATTCTAAGGTTGAATTATATCCTTAAAAATTTTAACCATGTTAAAATTTCCATATTGTGCTTTTATGTTTGTGAAGACACATCTTGAGTGAAATAAGCAGTCAGCAGCACCACTGATGAACATTTACACCTTTGAACTGCATCAGGAACAGGATTTACTTGCCTTTAATGACACATTAGTGGCTGTTTGATAAAGAGGTCCTGGGAAGTAGCAGAGGGGTTGGCTGAGACTGTCCTGTGGACTAATTTGCATATTGACAGACCTGCACATACAAAGGGGTAAATCTAAGCCTTTTTAGGGCATGGAGAGACAAGTTTTTGGGGAAAATCTAACCAATAAAAAGGTAATTTAATTAAAGAAATGACCGGTTTAATTAATTTTGAAAGAGGAACTTGAAATCCTTCCCATGTCTTTTTACAGTCTTTATCAAACACCTTCTAGTAGCAACTCTTCACTTTTTAACCTCAGAAAAAACATTTGGTCGGTTATTTTGAATCACCGACTTCATTTGTTCTAAAATAAGGTTTCAAAAATGTTTTTTTCCCCCTTGGAAGATAAACGTTTTGTTATTCTTTGATGTTGTGGAATTCTCTGTTTTCAGCTCTGAATTCTTTTTGAGTGCTACAACTCTCTGTTAGACTGTCTGGCAATAAGAAGATGTTAATCCTTTTATCTGCCTACAAACCAAACACAGCCTTACAAAAGTCAATTATGTGTTAGTTTTATAGCTCCTGGGGCTCGCACAGCCACAACTAATAACTGGATGGTGTTGACATTGAGACATATTGATCCTCAGGTCAGAGCAGTGGTTGCCCAGGGCAGATTTGGGGATTTTAAATGGAGGCTGGAACAGTGAAAGTGTAAGGGGAAATTTTTGTTTTTTAATAAAGATTGTCTCTCAGATTTTTTGCCCCGGGCGAGACGCTGAACACTGGATGCTGACTGGTCTGGTTGTTTCTTTATTGATTTCAGACTGGGATTGGCAGTGGGCTCACCATGGCCTCTGGTACTGACTGTCTGGCGAGTGATTGATTAATTAATTCATGTAAAATCCTCCTCAATTTAATTCAAAAGGCACCAGAAGGACAGCAAATCACAGCTGGACAATAAAATATTTGGATTGAATTTGGCTCTCTTTGATACACGTGTGCCTCTTTTTTTCTGCGTGACACAGTTTGTGAATGCATTTCTTTGTTTGAATTTGCTATTAACAAATATGCGCCAAACGGGTTTTGAGCTCAAATTACATCATTAAAAACATACATAGAGAAAGGTGATTCAAAAGCCAAGATATGTTTAAGCTCCCTGTTCCACTGCAATGACATAAGGTGGCCCCTAGAGGGAGGCAGAGCACCATATCGTTCAGTGGCAGGACCTTTTACACAGCGATTCTCTACAAAACTCAGTGAAGGTTTTATTCAAAGTCTCTGTCCATCTTTGCCCTTTTGTCAGTACAAATGTGATCACTGAAAAGGAAAATATTAATCAAACAATGTTTATTTGAGAAAGAATTTTTTGATTTCCACTGGTACAGTCATAATGCAACATCATGTTACAGACTTTCCTCAGATTATTGTGAAAAGATGCCTTTGGTACAACACTTCATGACTGCTTTGTCTTCCAGTACTTTTTAAAAAAATTCCAGCGCTTTTCAATATTTATGTGTTGTCGTCACTTATTTCACAGTAACGCATATCAATAAGAAAATTCTAAACAGAGCTTCTCTCATATCCCAACATCACATCTTGATGATGACAGTGCACATCAGTAGTCACCATGCCTTCCCAGGGTTTGCCTGGTCTCTATATCCAGTGCATTAAAGTTTGCATGACTGCACACTCATGCTGTCCTCAGGCCAGCGGTACGAGTCAACAACAAAGTCATCATAGTCACAGCTGTAGGACAGTGAGCGTATATAGGCTCCTTTGTCGGACGGTTCAGGGCGAAGTGTGGCCATGTTGTGCTTGTAGGCAAACTCCATGATCTGTAACACACAGGTTTTCATTGTTTCATATAACTGGACCCAGATATGACAATATGTATCTCCTGCACTGTGTGAATCTGCTGAGCTCACCTTGACTGCCAGTTTGAAAGAGACATCCCTGATGGTGCTGAGAGGAGGATACAGTCTTCCCTCTGCTAGGTGCTCCTCAGTCACCAGCTGAGCAAGAGCCTGTTTCAAAGCAAACAAAGAGCAGGTACTAACAGAGAGCACAACAAATTGAAAAGGATGCATATAGACTATAGACTGTGTGAGTGAATGTTTCACCTCTGCTGCAATGAGGAATATTTCCTCAGTAATGTGCGGCAATGAGCAGGCAGTGACGCCCAAGCCCACACCAGGGAAGATGTAGGCATTGTTTCCCTGACCTGGGTAGAAGGTCCTCCCATCAGGCAGTGTCACAGGATCAAATGGACTACCACTGGCAAAAATGCCACGCCCCTGCATCACAGAAAAGTATTTATAAAGTATTTACAATGCCTGTTTTCATTAGGGATGATCCTTCAAATTGGACACGCATTGGGATGCACAGTCTTCAGCACCTCTGTGAATGTATAGCACTGTTCAGCAGTACATTCAGCTTTGCTGGTCGGGTTGCTGAGGGCAAAGATGATGGGGCGTTCATTGAACGAGGCCATGTCCCTGATGATCTGCTCAGAGAAGGCTCCAGCAACAGCTGCCACACCTGGGACAGTAATGTGCTGTTTATTCCATTTGGCAACTTTTAGTTGTTTTAGTCTTCATTTTCAGCATATTCAAAATGACCTCACATTCTCACTGTAGTCTACAAATGCATCGGTGACAGATAACATTATACAATGTTTTACCTATGATAGCTGTAGGTTTCAGTTCCTGCACCACATCCTCCAGTTTCTTCATCTGTGGGTGCTCATGTGCGAAACTCTCTTTCTCATGAGTCAGGTGGTCCCGACCCTAAGAATGAAAATTAAAGGTGTTCAGTTATTAGTAGAAACGTCAGAGAACAGAAAAAAAATGGGTCTGAGTTAAATATGCATGTTTATAACAGATGTTTGCAGGTTAAGTAAGGTACCTTGACAATGAGACCTTTAGAATCAACCATCCAGATCTTTCTCATGCACTCCTCTTTGGAGAGCCCCTCCTTCACCATGGCCATGGTGATCAGTTCAGCAATCCCCATCGCTGCCTGTGAGCAGACAGAAAGGATAACAGTAGGATGGTGGGAGCTGATTGGCAGATTTAGTTTCACATGACTAATCCTGCCATAAAATCGCATCAACCTCACAAAAGAATATTAAACCGTAATGTCTTCTTTGTGTTAGAAAGTGCTGCTAACTATGGTGAAGAGGATTGAGAACAGTCTTGATTAATGGTAATGAAATCACTGTACTGTTCACTAGTCAGAGTGCTGGTGCTCTCTTTTTACAGCAGAATTAGGTATGTTCTGTCAGCATTAACAAGTCTCTTCTTCAGAATGAATTTTGCACTCACCTCTCCTGCTCCTTGGAACACGACGGTATGGTCACTCATTTTGCTTTTGGTGATGCGAAGGGCGGCCAGTAGTCCTGCTACTGCTACTGCAGCAGTACCTGCAGATTAAGACAGAGGAACTTTAGTGCTTGGAGATAATGCAGCTTCACAGGGTTTTTTTTTTTTTTTTTACCGCAACTCTTCCAGTTTTACATTCTGTGTGATAGAAACATGATTCCATAACCAAGCGGGACACATGGGATAAGAGACTTTGTATGCGAGCCTGTCACATGATCACGTCATGTGTCATCCAATCTTAGCTGAATGATAACTAAAGTATGAACTATTGCAGGACACCAAAGTGGTATAGAGCCCAGATATTGAGAGGTGAGGTGCGCATTTAACTTTCTGGGGACACTGCATCATTTTGACTGCAAAGCCAAGCAAGTGACAAGACTCTCAACATAAGTCAGCAGAGGCATGTATGAGGGTAGACTGCTAACCTGAGTCTGCTGCTCAGAGGCCAGGAGAACTCTGCTTTGAGAGACATTTTTAAATAGAATCTAATAACTATTTTTGAGATTTTCTGACTCATTCTTATCAGGACTCAGCTTATCTTAAAGACCTCATAGTAACATATCACCCCTTAAAGCACTCCTCTCCCAGACTGCGGGCTTACTTGTGGTTCTTGGGTATTTGAAAGTAGAATGGGAGGCAGAGGCTTCAGCTTTCAGGCCCCTCTTCTGTGGAACCAGCTCCCAGTTTGGATTTGAGACACAGACACCCTCTCTACTTTTCAGCTTAGGCTTAAAACTTTGCTTTTAAGCCTAAGCTTCTAGTTAGCGCTGGATCAGGCGACCCTGAACCCAAGCGTAGTCACGTTTCTATAGGCCTAGGCTGACGCTTAGTTCTACTTTACTAACCTCTTTTCACTCTATTGTATTTATACATCACTCTG
The DNA here is from genome assembly GCF_000239375.1 of Pundamilia nyererei. NCBI lineage: Eukaryota > Metazoa > Chordata > Actinopteri > Cichliformes > Cichlidae > Pundamilia > Pundamilia nyererei. Next base: position 1,375,984 of record NW_005187510.1, read on the forward strand.
CATTTAATTATTAGTTATTATTAATCTCTGGGTCGGTTTGACAGCGTGTCTTTTGTTATGTCCCTCTCTCCTCATCCCCAACTGGTAGCAGCAGATGGCAGCCCCTCCTTGAGCCTGGTTCTGCTGGTGGTTTCTTCATGTTAAAAAGGCGTTTTTCCTTCCCACTGTCACAAGTGCTTGCTCATAAAGGGCCATCTGATTGTTGGGGTTCTCTGTATTATTGTGTATTGTATTGTATACTGGGTTTTTACACCTTGAGGCAACTGCTGTTGTGATTCTGCACTATAGAAAAAAGATACAATTGAATTGAAATGTAACTGAATTTTTTTAACAACACCTTACAGAATCCAAAGAGGCTGTAAGTAGAGCAGAATGTGAGCAGATATTCCAGGAGCAAACTTCAGTGCTGACTGATTATTGTTACTGCTTGTTTTTATTCCTATTGACTTAATTTTTTTTACTGTATTCAGTATAAAACCTGAAGTTAAAGTAGGAGTTTACTATCCTTATAAAGTCTGACTGTTTTTCATGTGCAATTAGCTGCCCTCAGCGATGTAAAAGTAGAGACTGTGACTCTGCAGTAACATTCCCTTCAGCAGTAGAAATGTACCTACAGCTAAAAAAAAAAGCTGCCCACCTTTTACATAGCAGGAAAGCTGTCATTAACTTAAGTGTTTTTTAGTCTTCTTAGGGCTGGTTATTAAGGATGCTAATGAAAAAGTCACAGGGAAAACTTTTGGAAAGTTAAAAAATACAAGAGCTGAAGGGCAGTTTGGTTTTGACATCTGGTGTTTTTCCTCAGCTTTTTATCAGCTGTACTGACGACTGGTTTATCCATCCGTGTGTGCGTGTGTTACCTTGGATGTCATCGTTGAATGTGCAGTACTTGTTGCGGTACTTGCTCAATAGGCGGAAAGCATTCACATTGGCAAAATCTTCAAACTGAATCAGGCAGTCCATTCCATACCTGTGAACACAAGAGCCGCATTACATCAGGCTGAGCCAAAACAGAGGATGAAAAGGAGCAGGGGAAGGAGAGTCGCTATCTTAACATCTCAAATTCAGCCCACACGTGTACAAAGAGCATTTTTTTCACTCCAGAGGGAGGTGCTCGGCAACAGCACTGCTGGCTTTTTGGTGCAAAAAGTTAACAACTGATTGAATTCAAGGTCTCAGCTTACAGAAGAGCACTGCTTTGTAAAATGTACAACAGCTGGTCACAATGAGCTTCAGTGAGAGAGGTCAAACATCCGATAAAAGTCACAAAAAAGGTGAGATCGGAGCAAAAGAACACCGAGCAGTGTTGGGCTCGGACCGCCTATCACATGCAATCAACACAGGAGCCGGAGCTTATGAGCTCCTACAAAAAACTTTAAACAACCAACCAAACATCAGCCCAGCATTTCACATCTGTAAACAAGATAAAGCAGCCAAATGAAAGTTTCCATGTCTTTCAGGGATTTCCTGATTTTTGGAGAGCAGAAAAAGGTTTGCAGATGTAGGAGAAGGAAAGCTTGGCCTGGTGTTTGTTATCAGCATACTCGAGCTTGTTTTCTTTTTTTAAAGTGTTACCCTTATTGCAGTCTTTGACACTTTGGATTATTTTTATGTTAATTTTTGATTTCCGCTTATATTTCATTATTGCTATGTTATTTGAGTTCTGATCCTCTTTAGTTTTCTAGGGTTTTTGTACCAGTTTAATTAGTATTTAAATTCTTGGTTTCCATTAAGCATCAGTTCCTAACCCAGCCATGGGGGGCTACAAGCCAGTGTACTCCTACAGCAGTATTGAGCCCAGGCCTGTAACAATGTGGAGGGTTGCATCAGGAAGGGCATCTACCCTAAAATCTTTACTAAAGCAGACATACAGATCATGAAGAATAAGATTTCCATACACTGGTTAACAATGAACACCACCGATGCTGTTGACCAGCGGACAAGCCGCTTTGGTGACCCCTAAAGGGAGCAGCCAAAAGAAGAAGAAGTATTACGTTCAATTTCTTATTGTGAGTTTCCTCTGTGTTTATCACTTAGTAAACTGGGTGAATGATACTGCATTCAAAGCCGAACTTTATTGACAGCTCTAGATGGTCCAGCTAGTGCTAAAAAGTCCATCTATGCTGAAATTTCAAGGATATAGCTCTGTAGTCAAGAATCACGAACTTCTCTAATTTTGTAAGAAACAGCTGTCACAATGGCTCTTAATCCTTTCTTTTTTAAGCATTTTATGTAAAATACAGTCTTTAAATAATTTAAACCAAATTATACTCTCTTAAAAAAGCAAAAAAAAAAGCACATCTCTCATCCAAAAAACTTCAGACTCCTTGGGCTCAAATGCAACAAGCCCACCAACTTTGAGTTACATCGCATGAATCGATGTCATAAAAGTGAAAAAACAAGAAACCACACACCTGCCTAAACACAGATTCCTGAATTTTTAAATGAGATGGCACTCTTACCTAAGCACACACTGTAAATAGCTGTGTTTTTATTTGCTCCCAGACATTCGCTTTGCCCCGTTCTTCTGTGACGAAGAAGACTAAAACAGATACAGATGTATACAGTCGCAGGTAGAGAGCTGAGAGCTTTGCCATTCTATTTTATTTTGTAATGGTGTTTTAATGAAGACAGCTGGAATCTATAGTAATGATTGTGAAGCAGTAGCACATGAAGCTAGTAGCTGCTATCCATGAATGTCCACTAGCTCCAAACATGCAGCTTTTTCTCTTTGAAGAAAAGCCTTGCACTAAGTAACGTTACAAGTAAGACCCTGCAGCAGACTTTGAAACTCTCACATTAACAAAAGATGTGTGAGATTACTGCATCAAAGTGCTTTAAGTTATGCGACTCTCTAAGAGTATTCAAGAACAGCAGAGAACTGTTTGTGCTCTAAGTCAGTTTCAAGACCATAGGAACATTAGGAAAGGGTGAGCTTGTCCGAAACCCGTATGAAAAGCAGAGCTCATGTTTCAGCAACTGAGTGATGGAGGAAATTGGGGACAGGCCAAGCAAACAGAGCGAGTCTCTTCTAACACCTGCAGCCCTGTCAGTGAACTGAGCAGAGAGAGAGGCCAGACATTTTAAAAGTTCCTCACTTTCTTTTTTCTCTCCCTTTTCAGCCATTTCATAAAACTCCCATCTCGGACCACAAAGGTGTGAGATTGTCTGCGCTGTTACGCAGACGTCTCACTAAAGCTGTTTCCCACTTGTTCCAGTGGCTGCTAAACTGCTTAGATTTGGAGGACGGCGGAGGATGGAGCTGAGCGGAAGCGAGGCTGTAAAAGAACGCATGAGAAGCAACCTGAGTTCAGCTGTAATAAAACCTGATGTCCTTGTGAGAGAGTGCCATTCCTTGGTCAGTGTTAATCCTCGCTGCAGCCACCAATGTCTTGTGTAGAGACTGACAGTGTAGCTGACTTACCGCCAAGACTACAGCAGTGCTGAAGAGAGAAATGTGTTTTCTATAAAGCAGTGAGCAGCATTAAAGCACTGAGAGCCTGTGCAAAGAGGAGGGATAATGAGGCCAAGAAGGGAGCTATAAACTTTTCATTGTGTTTGGGCTTCAGGAAAAAGGAGACAGGCGACGGGCGAGGATAGATGTGGCCTTGCCCAATCGCCAGCACAGCGCCCTCTGGTACGGTTTGGTGTAACTCTCTGCCGGAGAGGTCACACCAGTTCACGTAGAGCAGAGGGAGCGTAGTCCTCTGTGAGGGGATAATAGTGCTCACTCAATGCAACTATTCTCAGCAAAACCGTCAAAGCGCTGACAGATCTGGATTCAAGATCTGAATTCAAGACAGGTCTTTTGAGAGATATTTCAGAATGACTAAGCTGGAAACACACGCATATTTATGTGCATTCACTGACCATAAACTACAGACTGACTCTCTGTGGTTGTGGCAGAAAGAAACGAGCATCTTCCTGCTCCAATAAAGATAGGGGAAGTGTTTCTGACAGCATGTATTTGTGTGCCTTGCTTAAAACACAGCTCACATTGGAGGCCGTTTGTGAAAATCAGTTTTTTTTTTTCTTGATGACCTGCTGAAACCTGACAATGTACTGGTTTTCCAACTGAATTGAAAAAGTGAGGAAAAAAACTGGACAAAGAAGCAGGATTTGCTTTTATGTCTGCTTTAAAGTATCAAGGGCAGAAACCTAACCAAGCCCAGGCCCACCCAAAAGAAGAAAAAACACTCGGCATACTCCTGACTGTGCTGTGAAAAATGCATTAATCTCTGAGCACAACTGGGGAGAGGTGCACAGGCTGTGCTAACGCAGAATGAGCCGTAATTGTACAAAAACAAAATGCAGACGTTTAAACAGAAGGTTCCACTGTGGATCCTGTGCCATCGGTTGTTACGGATTGGCAGCAATTAAATTAATCAGTCATTCAAGTCCACTTTAAACTTAAGTAACACCATCAATGAAACAGTCAGTGGGCATCAGCACTGGAACAAAGAGCCGTAAAAAGAAACAGGAGAGTAGTAAATGCTGAGAACAAGGAGTGAAAAAGCTGCTATTTGAGGGCAACTCACATGTTGTTTTAATTAATGTGTACTTTTTTAAACACTTAAAGGGCTGTGCCTGGGTAACAACACAGAAAAAAGGGTCAATGTAACGTTGATAATATCTCAGTGTCATTTAGTTTTACAGTTATTTGTATGAAGTATAATTATGAATCCTACTAATATACTGTAAAATAATTTATATGTTTCTTGCATTTACTATTGCTTTAAAGTTCAGCTTTGAAATGCTGAAATGTAGTGCGTAAGAACCTTACAATTCAAAATGAAGAACAGGACTTGCTGGGAGGTTTTGCGACTTGATGCTCATCTACATTATATAAAACAGTGACTTTTTTTTTTCTCTGGATAGGGGTGAAAGGTCACGTTTGGTCTTGGAGCCTTGCATTGTCAACAGCGGTGTCTGTTCACAGAGTTTCTGAGTAGCAGAAAGGGCCTCGTGGGAAAGCCCTCAAAATGGGACAGAGGGCAGGAAAAATCAAACAGCTGTTTAAGAATGTAAAACAAGACAGTGAAAAGTGTCAATTCTCCTATGGCTGAAACCAAAGACTGTATATAAAAGATGGACTTTAACACCATGAACCAGAACAGTAGCTAACAGCAACTTGTGGCACATAGTCATTGTTTAGTCTGGTATAGAGTTTCATATGAAAGTTACTGTTTTATTTAAACCAATACATCATTTTCAACTGTAAGACTAAGCAAAGGACAGTCATCAGCCCTCAAATTTTACATACCATCCTTATCCTACACCACTGGTTGTCTCTTTTATTCCTTGATTATGCTCTTAGAGGTTTCTGATGCTGACTGAGAAAACAGGTTTTCAAAGCTTATTTGAAGATTCTGCTATATTAGTGCTAGCTTTTAGTGTAAGCCAATCATTCATCCTCCACTTCAACGATATAAATGATCATGTGAAAGCAGGTGTTTTAGTCAATTCAAATGTATAAAAACAGGAAACAACCACACAGGCAGTAAAGCCTACAGCCCAAGCTTTCCTTTCATGGGACAGGAATCTGAGCTAGTGGATTAGAAAAAAATAGGTCCAATTTTTACTTAAAACCTTCTTTTCCCTGTGATTTGTGACAAAATGCTGTCAGAAAAAGAAAAGGAAAGACTCTCAGGCTCATTGTTTTCAGATTTTATAGTCTCTTGGCACTTACTGCGAAAGCAGTCTAATATATTGAGAGTAAGTGCTTACGACAATAATATTAATGTTTGACAGTATATAAAAAAAGAGACAAGAGCCGACAGACGCATTCCCATGTGGCGAATCACTCAGACGTTTGGTGTTATGTCTGTATTTCTGAGGAGTTAACGAGTGACCCAGCTCCCACAGGAAATGTGATCTGGCTTCATCTGAGACTTAATGAAACTTGACTCTCCACTAAGAGGAAGTAGGTGGAAGTCATTTATGCTCGCACTGGTCGAGGAGGGGGAGACTAAAATCAGAGGAGAAGATTTGAACTTCTTTTGGTGCATTCATGATGGCTGCAAGAGCCAAGGTGGACCTCAGCAAAGAAGGTCACGGACAACGGTGCTCTGTCCAAACACAGCTGTCGAACCAGTGTACATACACGTGTGTTTGTGTACACACACACGGCTGTCTGCTCCCTCCGTCCCTACAGGGGTTTGTGGCTGAGGCCTTAATAAATTCCCAGCCCCTTCTCACTCTCCAGAGAGCAAGCATCTCTCAGCACACATTATTTCCTCAAATCCCTGAGCCGTCATTAAAAAAAAGGCACATTCTGCATTCTTTCTCTTTTCCTCTGTTGGTCCTTTTACCCATATATACGTCCATCAGTCTGTCTGGCTGTTCCTTAGTCTCTCATTTCAAAAATTTTAATACATTTGATTGCACTTCTATAGTTTTTGCATGCTAGTCAGAATTATCCATGAAATACCCTTAAGTCTATTTCTGTAAAATATAGCACAGCCCTTCCTATGAAATGAACAACACTATATAGTATGTCAGAGAGTACTTTGGCCTCCAAGGGTCTTTTAATGAAATTTATTCACCTAGGGTGTTTTTGATTTCTCCTCTTTCAGCTCTCTGCATGGTTTCTTCATACAGGAGTCTCCAGGTAGGGCCCTAAAACTTTTTTGGGCACACCTTGCAGGTCTCCAAATCGAGCTCAAATACTTTTGGCCTATCCATTGTCTTTCTCCCCCTCCTACGATCCATGCCTTCTGGTTATTAGTCTGTTTTTACTTTCCATAAACTGACTTTTATCTGATTATTGTCACCCTAACTGAAACAATCAAAGGAAAATTGTTTTCCCCATTTGCAATAATTTATGCTTGGCTGTATGGCTCTGTTCTGGGATCTCCTCTCACTCTATGTGAAAAACATCAGGTAAGGACAGCGGCAGCAAGAACAGCATCAGTGACAACACAAAGCAGATGTGGATGTGTGTGCATTGCATTGAATCATATCTGTTATTAACCTCTGTCTCTCTTCCACAGCATGTGTTTATCCTGTCTTCCTTCTCTCACCCCAACCGGTCGCAGCAGATGGCCGCCCCTCCCTGAGCCTGGTTCTGCAGGAGGTTTCTTCCTGTTAAAAGGGAGTTTTTCCTTCCCACTGTCGCCAAAGTGCTTGCTCATAGGGGGTCATTTGATTGTTGGGTTTTTCTCTGCATCTATGAAGCACCTCGAGGCAACTTTTATTGTGATTTGGCGCTATATAAATAAAATTGAATTGAATTGAGTATTTCAGTCGGCTATCTGTTATATTAATTATACATTATTTAATCTAATTCATTATCATCTCAGTGTGTTGGTCCAGTACAGGACTGAATTCTTGAATACAGCTTACTTTAGGCCTTTCCTTTTTGAATTCCTGTGTCTAATACTAAAATAGCACAGATGGCATCTAAATCAAACAATTTCCATTTACTTGTTTATCTCACTGGCTTCATCTGATTTTTATTTATTTATTATTTTTTTGCCCAAATCTATCTTTTAAAGTAATGAACACTTTATTGTGACCTCTCTGGGTTTGGATAACTTTCTCATTCAGACCACTATGGACAACTGTGATTTCACAATAGACCACAAACTTGCACAAAGGGCAAAGATACTCTTTTGTGTCAACCCCACGTGGCCTTGTGCTGGTGGTCACCACTGGTGATGGGACGCGGCTATGACCCACAGACAGAACAACCTAAAAAGTTGAGATAATTCTTAACAAATCCAACAGAAAAGATGTCTGCCCCAAACTTGGCTCTGTGGGACTAATATTTAAATTGAGATGCACTGTTTTGACACAGTGGAAGAAATCCAGGGTACACCAGAGTATGCAGGTAGCCATCTAAAAGTAACAGCAGTACCTGAATAATCACAGTAGTTCAAAAGGAGCTGACCTTTAAGTAAAAAGCAAAGAAATTTAAATCTGGTAGCCTATGTTTTGGGCTTTTTATGGCCATTTTTAAAATGGTATTCTTTTTTTACTTGAGTCTAAAAAAGTTTAAATCATTTTCCAGCTTTTTAAGGAAAAAACCTGTAAGCGCTGCAATGACGGTTGCAATGCAATGAAAGTGGATTTCTAAGTTTGAAGTAAATTATCAAAATGCTGAGCAGAAATGTGAAGTTCAAAGTTTCCGAACCTCGGCAGAGCTGTGGCTTACCCTGTGCTGTGGGTGTGTGCAGCAGCAATGAGATTATGAGATAATTACTTTCATTTCTGCTAGCAGACAAAAGCACCACTGAACCTGATTCTTTTGTGGAGTTGGGAGTCTGGCCTGAAATCAAACAGCGGGTTGCATCACCAACCATTTGCCTTCGAACTAAGAAGTATTCCTGAAACAGCGGATTAAAAAGACTTCTTCTTATTGATGATGAGTCAATCTGGAGTATTTTAGTTCACGTTTAGTTTCTTAGAAAACTAAACATGAATATTACTTAAAAGACTGCAGAGCTGTAATCATTCATTGAATCTCTGAGCCCATAATTATTCATTTTCCGCCAATCTGGCTCCTTTGGGGAAAAAGCATTGCTGTTCCCTGTATTTGGGAAGCTACCCGGTTATTAGAGTCGTGGCTTGCTGTTGCCAGCTGGAGGAGGCCCAGACCCAGACTTCTCCCTCTGGACTCCAGCCTCCCTGGGTTAGGATGAGGCTCTACCAGCCATGTGTGTGTGTGTGTGGTTGTAATGGCTCCATGGTACACAGACATGTCTGAGACTCCAGTAAACACAGGAGGTACCAGTCCCAACAAGAAGCAATAGCACGTCCACAATAATTTTAGGTCAGAAAAGCAATAAACTTTAGCTCTGATAATACAAATCAAGTAAGTGACCATATAAGACACTAAATAGTTCAGTGCCTTACTGTTGCTCCAAGTGAAAGAAGCCAAAGCTAACCACTAATAAGGTTTTGCATGTCAACATGACATCACAGATCTCAATTACAAATTCTCTTTGATTGGGAATAACACGACCAGATACTTTCCCTGCACTGGATTACTGGGGTAAACACACAGAAAAGGCACATTCCTCCACAAACCAGAGGTCTCCACCAGTTGTGTGAGCGTCTTTCACATTCTTTGTCACATTCTCCAACCATTTAGTATAAACCAGTTTATGACAAACAACAAAGCTTTCCCTTTATCCTTGAAAGAAAAGAGCTCGATCTTGATTTATTAATAAGAAACAAATGTTTGTGGACAGGTCCAGAATAGTTGCTGCCTACTCAATAGCTAGTCAGCTGGTTTCAGTCATCTGTCTGAAAGAAACATGCCAATAAAATAAAAAGCTTCACTGACTCTCTGATCACTTCTCAATAAGCCAATGCTACCACTCAGCCAGTAAGCAAGAGTTTTGATGAATATTTCTTAGCAACCTAAACTTCAGAAAAGTTCAAAGAAGGTGAATCGATGTGACTCAAATTCCAGACCCCTGAACCCCATGAAATTTGGCTGCATGGTAAAGCATGCACCGACCATGCTAAACTGCTTAACGTTTTCCCTTTAAGAGCGCAGCGCGCTGAAATGGCGATAGCAGGCCCCAAAGAGGAAGTGGGCAAATAATAAATTGAAGGTAAATATGACCATACCTGTCTGATACAGCCTTCATAAATTCATCCAGCAGGTCATCGTAGGCCTGGCCTCGCACTCTCTTATGTCTCAGTCCAATGTAGAGAGGGTCTTTCAGCAGAGCCTGTAAAATCACAGGAAGGAGAGGAAAGGGCAACACATGAGAGAGGAACGTAAAAATCCTAGGAAGACTGAAGCTATGCAAAATAGCACTCCTAAACTGATACTGCAGAAGCAGAGATATTGCCTATTTTTTTTACCCTATTCTTTGTCAAACTATGCAGTAGTTTTGGGGTTTTTTCTAACTAAAGATTGTAAAGTGAATCCAATTAAAAATTTCCACTTTTCCATCATCTACAATGAAAGATAACAACTGATGGTAGAGACAAATGAAACTAAGAATGTAAACGTGTGACTGCGTGAGCTATAAAAAAAAACTGTTTTCTAAATGTACAGCAACTAAACAGTCAAAGGGACCCTTCAGGCTGAGGAAATGAAGGATTGACCTTTGACCTTTGAGTGAAGTGATAAAAGCAAGTGTGTGTTTAAGAGACGGGGAGCGAGGGGGACACTGTTGTTTGTTAGGTGAACCAAAATTCCTCACTAGAGTGACAGAGTGCCCACAAAGTCTGCTTTGATGCATCAGGGCATATTTCACCTGAAATCTGACATGGTCAGGGATGGAGGAAACAAATTACAATTGCTCTCATGTCCGTAACAAAGCTGATTTTCGTGTGTGCACACACAAAAATTAATTGGTAGGAAAACGTCTGTAAACACTCTTCAGGAGAATTCATGAGCTCAGTTGCAAGTTTTCAGGTCATGAAGTTCATTTTGTAAATGATCAAGTAAATGAGTAAAGTAGTACTTTTTAAGAACAAACATGACAAAATGTGTTTCGATACAAAATAAGATAAAAAAAATTGCTTATTGGGTAACGACTTTTCAGCTTGCAATGTCCTTGTTTTCATGGTCTTGTTTCCCCCATTTGTGAAGTCTATTTCAATACCAAGATGGCGACAGTGAGAAACCGTTTTATCATTAATGATTTGTTTTTTGTACCTCAGCAAACGATAGCTATCTAGTTTTGCTTACTTAAGCCTGAGTTACACCCACCACCATTCTGGCTTGATCTACAACCTGCTTCAGATGATAGATAATGACGGGTGAAGAGAACTAAAATTTAAGACATTTGTAATAATAATATCCTGTGATAACAAGTGTTTTCAGAACACAACCTGAAGCACAAATTCAGGTCTTTCATCCTACAGCATGGTGCACCTGTCACATGCAGTGTCTAATAATACAAAAAACAATTTCTAGCTAAATCTACACGTGCTGCGCTCTATAAACACTGACTTCATTTGTGATGTCCAAATTTGGGGGAACTGCTCCACAGTGCAGTCATGCCTCGCTGGGACAGACGACTTTTACTTATGGAAATGGATAATTAAAGGGTGGCACTACGATCAACGCGGCTTGGAGAAGGGAGAAGCCACCTTTCCATGGCAGGGTCAATAGTCACCATGTCCAAGAACAGCTCAAAAAGCTTATTTAAGACAATATTTATTTGAAGTTGACAAGTCATTTCCTGGCAGTGGTGGCCAAGTTCAACTGTAACCAAAACAAGCAAAACATTTTCATGTGGTCCCACAAGAGTTCTGATATCCCTGATATCCGAGGGAGCAGCAAAAGTTTTTTGTGTCACTCAGTTCATTTAGTAACTGCAAAAAAATCAAACCCCTGCTTTTTAAGGTGAAAGAGAAGAAGTCGTGAGTGATTTTCAAGTGTTCTGACCCCGTTGACACTGTGCTGAACTGTTGACATGAGTTGTCTTTCTGTCCCAGATTATCTGCTGCTGATTGGCTAAGCTGTCCTTTGTGCTGCGCAGGCCCTCTTCTCTCAGAGGGGATTAGTCCTCGTGTATGGCTTTACAGTCTGTGCTTGTGAGACACAGGAGCTCCTATTTCACTCGTTTCCACACTAAAGACTTCAACTTCAAGATAATAATATAGATCTATATTCAAATGACTTGTTGTGCCTAGTTGAGTTTATATACGTGTCGCACACAACATTAAACTTTGAATAAGAGGTGAAACAAAACTGAACATTAACACTGCACATCTTCTACCTGTCTGAGCCAGAAGACACCCAAGCGCTGAAGTCTGATAGCCCACCCAGGACTCGCACAAACAGCATATTGTTCAGGGTGACATCACACTCTCATTTCAGCATGAGTCAGACCCAGAAACAGACAGACAGACACAATCAGGGGAGATAACAGGGTGAAGCAGAGAAAAAAAAATGAGACTACTGGAGAAACTGTTTACTTTCCTTCATGCTGTGTATCTGTTTCTGAAACCCTCTCCCTGCAAGCTCAAGCTGCTTTGTTCGCATCTTCTCTGTGCGAGAAAGCAATAAGAACTGTCCAGATACAGATATTTTATTCCTGGGTCTCACAATAGTTTACACAGCTCACACATGTGCTGCTTAAAAAATAATAGCAAGATAGTTACAAAGCATGCTCATAAACTAGTCCAGTTCTAGTTATTAGGAGGAGCGGGCTCAACACTTCCTCGCAATCCATCCATTATCTTAAACACTTTTTAAGTTCAGGGTCACAGAGGGTGCTGGAGCCTATCCCGTCTGTTCTAGGGTAAGGGCAGGGTACACACTCGGCTGGTCACCAAGCTATCATAACAGTCGCTCACACCTACAGCCATTTTAGAATCACCACTTAACTGGGGGAAGTCTTGGGACTGTGAGAAGAAGCTGGAGTACATAGACAAAATGCAAACTCCACACAGAAAGACTCCAGTTTCGATTACAACCAGCACTGCTGTGAGATGTCAGTGCTAACCAGCACACCACCAGGCCAACTAAATCTAACATATAAAGAATAAAAGTGCATTCTAATTCCTGCAGTGACTGCTGTCCTTCAGTCCAAAGAAAGCAACATACAGCTGCAACACATAAATAATGGAGCCATTGTGCTCGCCGTGTCGTGTGCCGAATTTGGCATCACATTCTGTGTTGCGCGCCACAATCTTTGTGCTTCGGCCAATCGTGCACCTCTCGATTTTTGTAAACTGGTACGCTGCGCCGTGGTGAAGACATGAGTTTACAATCGTGTTGCTTCAATGATTTTGCTGTACGGAAGCTCAGAGACATACAGATATACAGAGGGAGATGTTGGGACAGTTTGAAAACTTGAGAGTTTGTGGAAAAAACATTGCAAAAAAACACTCGAAAAAGTCTTGGCTTCCAGTTCTTAATAATAGGGTTCTTAATATTTGTAGGTGGGAAGGAGAAACCTCCAACCGAACCAGGCTCAGCCGTCTGCCATGACCAGTTTGGGGGTGAGGGGACTGAGACAGGACAAAAGACGTACTGTGGAAGAGAGCCAGAGATTAATAATAACTAATGATTAAATAAGTGAAAGGAGATAAGGGAAGAAGAACTACGCCCCACAGTAGTCTAGGTTAGCTTAGCTCAAGCAGAAAAGGTGGAAACAGATTAAAACACCAAATTTACACGCTGGTACGGATTACCATGTAAGGTGTTGGAGTGGTGTGAGTTGACTGTGTTACCTCTGGACAGAGACGTGCTTTGGTTTTGCTAAGCTATGCTAAACAGTAAAGCTGCTGGCCTTACAGTGGCAGCAATCTTTTCATCTAACTCTTGGCATGAAAGAAAATAAGTCAGTGTCACAAAATGTGAACTTTTGGTTTAAAGAAAAAACAGAGGTATGTCTAGCTTGTGGGGGCCTGCATTCTTGACTGTTTGGATGGATGCCTGCCTCTCTCTACCCCTACATCCACTCAAGGACACACATAATCCCATAATAACAGCCATTTTAATAATTAGCTAGTGCTACCACTACCACATAGCCTTCCACCTCCATCTGCTCCCATCATTCCTGCAGAGTGAAGCGAGTTACCAGTGGCAGCAGGCAAGCCTCCCTTCCATATCAAACTGGTCCTGAAGAACCACACATGTACACACTCACATAGCAGTCTATTTATCCTATTACGTCTCATTTATTCTGTCATCTCTTTAGAATAACAGAAAAATGGAAGTCACCCATGGCCAGGCAGACCACAGCAAAAGCTCTTGTACAGCTATGCATAGGTTGAATGAGCAGCAGAAATATATATCTGTATGTTTGTGAGTGTCAGACATGTATAGTAAATCTTATATCTAACACAACATTAAAGGAATGTGCTGACAAAGAAAGACTCTTGAGCTCCTTTTCAAGATTTAAGAAGATTAATATAAATCTAATATTCAGTGGTGGTGAAGTCACTTGAAAAAGCAATACATTTATCAGTGTATGTGACTCAACATGGAGCAGCAACACTCAAAAAAATCCATCTGTTTCATAAGGCCTTCAATCTTAAAATAGTCTGAACATATAAATATGAGATATGTTGAGTTCTCCTCTTTGTACAAGCTAACAAAGCATCTCTGAAATAATCAACATCCAACTGAACTGAGATTAGCACTGTACTACAAGAACTTTATAAGATGGTACATACTTAAGCAGTCAAAAAACTGTGTCACTGTTTTGGAATGAGGTAAAAAGACACTCTGGGATAAGAGCAAGTATGGATCAAGACATTCTATAAAGACCTGTTAAAGCTGTGCTGTGATGCCCATAAATGTCTAAAACTGCTGTCATGTACCCAAAGATCCGCAGACAGTATTATCACCCTAAAATAACATCACTTAAACAGAGCAGAAGATTCAATGTGGAAAACTAGAGTCTGTAGCGATGACAGTACGGGAAAAGGTCAAAAGGTAGAGCAGGCTTATAAAGATAAAGAACTGAGGTGCAGGACTTGGAAGAATGACTTATTCCAGTTACAATGGCAGGAAAAAGACTAATGTAATATTTTTTTATGAGGTTTCTAGGAAGAGAGCAGTGTTTTTGTTGTTCTTATACAGGGGACTTTTGCTGTGAGCCTAAATTCTCTGATGACGACTGCACTGAGAAAATGTTGTCTACAGTTCATCAAAGAAGACATCACCTGCATGTTCTCAAAGGTTTTCTTGGCCTCTGTCCAGTCTTACTGCTCTTTGAATTTCTTCCTGCTGCTTAATATTTCTTCCTACACTTTACTTGCGCACTCCACTACTCTTTGAAACGTCTCATCCTTAATCCACTTGAGACATCTGCTTGGAATGAAACTAAAGCCCAGGACTGAGTCATCCAAAGATGGTCTTGGAAAAATGAAGGATATCTACTGACGGATGGATCTCAGCTGTGCTGGGCACACAAGCATCTGAGTGTGCCACGCCCTTAGCCAAGGCCAAGAGTTGTGTATATATAGAAGCACACGAAGGCTATTCTTAGTCTGTTTAAGGCTACACAAACACGTGCTCCATGCCCGGTTTGCATCGTCTTTCAGAGCTGCTGACATGCAGAACAGGGTCCATAGATGGATGACTACAGCTCTGTTGGCTGCTACTCCCACAAACTGGCAAAGAGGAAAGGTGCTTTCCCAACTGGCACCCATCAATGGAGCTGCTAGCCTTGGTTAGGTAAAGGGTATTTCCTGGTTGTAAAGTGTGAGATTTGTTTTCCTTTCTCGGCTGACTTCTAGTCTTGCCCACCAATGGGGGGATTAACTGCTCTAGCCCAAGGCTATTTTATTGAATTAGTGCCTGAAAAAAACATACCTTAATTTAATCTGTAAAAGCCCCACACTGTTGGACCAACGTGAACAATCTTGGGCTTTATGGATAAATGACACGGGAGAGAAGTTTAAAAGACGTTTTTCACCATGGCCACAAACGAAAACAACTTCAAGAGGTCAAATACTTCTAAAGAGATACAAGATACTTCAAGAGACAACAACTTAATGAGCCCGTGATACAGAAGTCATTCTTCATCATAACCATGTAGACAGCCAAGTGTGCCATATTTTGCACTGCTTAGGGTTTAATACTAAATATCTCTCTAAAAGGTTACAAAATGCACCTCGCAGTACCTCTAAAGCTCACAAATCAACATGTCTGTCTGTTTGTTTAAGTTCTTTTCAATTCAGTAGAGTATTATAAAAGTACCAGAAAAGATAGAAAAGATGCTGCTGTAGGGACTCAGTCATATTCAGAGCTCAGCTCTTACCTCATTGTCTGTTCCAACGTCCAGCATGACAGGTAGGCACTGCTGTGGTGGCATACCTCCACAGGCTGTGTAAAGGGCCAGCTTGCCAACTGGGATTCCCATGCCATTGCAGCCGAGGTCCCCAAGCCCGAGGATCCTCTCTCCATCCGTCACGCACACAGCCTGTTAATAGATTAAACTGTCAGCCATAAAAACAGCATACAGAGGTCACACCAGAGATCTTATTATCTTATTATTTTTATTAAAAATCTGTGCGTGGTTCAGCTACATTCTGGTTAGAAGAAATCACTCAAACCTTTTTTTTCCCGTATTGGGGATATCAGATTCTTGCTAGCCACATTAAATCTGATTAAATAAATGACTTTGCTTCGCCTTATTTTGTTTCAACTCCAAATTTCTTCATCAATACAAGTCCACCCCACTACCAGAAAACATGTTTTTTTCCTCAGAGTGAGCCAGGCACTCCTACACCACCTGGCTTTCCACTCACAAGTCACTTTACTTATTAAGAGATAAGTTTCTCAGTGGGTTGTTTCCACAGTATATATATATATAAAAAACAGTTGTGTAATGTTTAATATCAGCAGCAGAACAGTTTAATGCAAAATGTTCCTAATTTGGAGCGTTTTTCTGTTTTTCTTTTTTTCTTCAGTTCTTTTTTCCAGCACTGCTATGACGCAGAAAACTCTGGCCCAAGGATTTAACAGCCTTTTTCTCCCATAATCTGAATGTTTAAAGAGTGCCGCTAGCTTTCTGAATTTAAAATCCACAGCACCCTTACTAAATACCATTAGCAGCTTGTTTTTTCTATCACTTGCTAATATGTGACAGAAAAGCAGCCAAGTCCTGTCAGTGGATGGCTACCTTGGCTCCAGCGTGCCCTCTGTTAAAGTAGGGCATATTAGGCGAGCTTATCATAAGACCACCCTGACAACGAGAGGCGGCATGTCAGTGCCGAGGTAAATGCCCTGCTGTTGACAGCTGCGAACAGGTGGCTGAGGCTGCAGGTATATTTGACATGCCAAGAATGCCTTCTGGTGTCGTCATTCTAAATATGGCTAGATTATGACTTGCACATAGTTGTGCTATACACAAGATTAAAGAAATAGTTGAGGTTTTTGGGAAATTGGCCAGTAAGAGGGGTCAAGGGAATCAATGCCAAAGTCTTCCAGGCCCCAGAGACTACTGGATTTAGAGAGAGCTCCTCTAATCATCTTGAAATATTTAGTGTAGTCATACTGTATTAAATGGATAATCATGCATCTCACCATTAAATATCACCATCTTATGGTTTGTATATGGTCTTATTTTTAAAAGAAACACCTTCAGTATACTTTAGTAAATGGTTCAGTATTTTATTTTCTTTGCATTAGCAAACAGTCAGTATTTATTTAATTGCATAAAAGGACCAAAGCCAATACTTCCCAGCTTCACAACCCTGTCATGTAATAATGTCAAGTCCCATCTTTCATTCATCATGAAATCTCCATATAAAACACAATGTAGCTGACACATGGTCATGCGCATTTCCATACCTCGTAAATATTTCACATCTTGCCTTATTTCAGTCACCAGTATTCTTCCGTCCAGCTGGTAATCACTTCGCCGGCTTTCAAGTTGAGTAAAGTTAAACACACCACCCATTAGCTTGTTCTACATCAATCACCACAACACTACAGCACTACTCTCTTTCTGTTTTCACACCCCTTAGTGTTAACACAGCACACAAGCACTACACATTTGAAAGTAGTGGTTTTTTGCTATGCTGTAAATCTCCATGCATTTCAAACTGTCATGGCCCTGGGTCTGTGACCCAGCATTTTATGTTCTGAATTATCATTAATAGTCTCTGATTTCATTGTTATTTATAGTTTCTGGTCTCTTGGTTTCTGTCTCTGTGCTTCCCCTGTGCTCCTTGTGTCACGTCTAGTAGAAGGATGTTTTCATGTCTGTGCTTCGGATTGTTTCAGTGTCAGTCTGTGTCTCTGCGCATGTCTTGTGTTTCCTGTTTTACTTTGATAGTCTTAGTGTTTTCAGTTTTGCTTTCCCCGGTCTCATTGTGTGCGAACAAAAGAATATAATAACAATCGTACCAGACTTTTTCTCTATCTGGAACACATGACAGCAGGTGACCACAAGACATCAGAAAAATAGACCTGAGCCAAAGATCACCAAAAATAATTACATAATTTTTGCATCAGTGTTTTTATGACTCTATCACTGCTGACCTTATGTTTGAGTTATTTACCCTTATGTCCTTTTCTGGCCAGTTCTGTAGTATTGAAGCAATGTGACCACGGTCGTGAATAGTGATAAACAGCCCCCTAGAACAGAGAAAAGCAGACATTTTACATTTTTAGATATTAGACAGTTAACCAGAAAATCCTCTTTCTCAGTCTTTAACTTTGACCTTTCTGCTCTATCAAAGCAAAATGTCACTAAGAAAGTCTTGGCAAAAGAATGGCAACACATCAACACTTTGTGCTTAAAGAACGAGCCTGAAATCTTTACCTCAGTAACTGTTTGAAGTGAACAGCTATTTCATTTCTGCTTTCTTTCTTCTGAACAAAACTATGTTGAGTATTGGAGTAATGTTAAGCCCAGGGCTTCTTCAGGGACTTTGCTTTGGACCCCAAATATTCACTGATCTTAGTCCACCTAACCCACCCAACCCTACCTCCCTTACCAAACCTCCGTCTTTGTTTTTTTTCTCACTTACATCAATGTCCTTTGCTCCAGGACAAGGATAAAGAGATCTCCTCAGTGTGTGGGGTCCCACTATAGTACCTTTCCTATTTTACTGACCCATCTGGTTATAGTATGTAAGGGCAAAACCTCCCTCGTATGCCAACAACAGTAAAAACATCACTATTTATAAGGATCTGCTCATAAAATGAAAAAAAGCATCCCAGATCAGTGCTTATGGTGGAAACCAGGAGGAAAATGCAAACAGTATGAGACGCTGTTAAATCTAAGAAAAAACAGAGTGAGATGAAGAGAAAGACATAAAAGTGTCAAATAAAAAAAAGGCTGTGATATGGCAGGAAAAAAACACAGCAGAAAAAATTATATTAAAAATTCAGTGGATATCCCACATGTGAACAGCCTTGAAACAGATGCTTTAATTAAGTGCACTCGATATAGTTGTTTTCCTTATTTTAAAATAAACTTTAAAACTCTATCTATGTATCTATATATGTTTTATTTATAGGCAGACAGGTAGATAAACAGATAGATCCATCTTCAAATAATGAGCGTAATACTAATTGGGAATCAGTTAGTGTAATACTCTGGTACTATCTGTGAGGACAAAGCTCAGACTCAGGGACAGCCAATAAGAGGAAGGTTGGGTTAGTGGCAGAGTATAAGATAAATATGCAATATTTTGAATTGTGAATCAAAGGTACTCTAGCAGAGTCTTTTAAACCAAACCATCAGCTTTTAGGATAAACTTTAGCCACTTCTGAATTAAGATGTGTGTGTTTGATTTGAGCAGGGTAGCTGATCATGCGATGACCACATTTAAATGGAAGAGATGCTTATACGTGGTAAACAACATCAGTAGTCCCGCGGCTCTCCTGGCTCTCCACGTGTCCTTCTTAATCTGTTATCGAGGAGGCCGGGCTCATACACAAAACGCTTTTTTGAACTTGTTGTTTTCAGGCTTTTTGCTTTGTTTTATTTTATAGCCACTACACACAGGGCTCACCTTTAAACATGACTATTGGATTTACTATACAGCAGTGCAACTACTCCATGAAGCAGATACTTCAAGTGTAGACAGTAGTGTTTTGTTGTGTAGCATGGCAAAAGCTGACATTAAGAGACCATACGTTTGCAAGAAAGTAAAGTGTCAAAAATGTCATACATATTTTTCTTAAATGTTTTTTGAGCAAGACCCCAATGTATTAAAACTCAGTCACACCCAACTCTGTGAGCACTCCACCCTATACCAGCTGAAAACCTCAGACCTGGAGTTGGTAGTTCTCATTCTTACCATTTCACGTTTCTCAGCTACAGACTGCCCCAGTGTAAGCTAGAAGTCACCACCTGATGAAGCCAAAAGAATGACATCATCAAACTCCCATGCACCCTTAATAATCATGAAGAGGACAAAGAGCTGATATAGAGCTCTACAACCAGAACAAAAACCACATTCTTCCTCTTGAATCTTAGTTCACCTAATTGGACAGATTCTCCTCTCCAGTATCTGGGAGCTTCCCAGAGAGGGTGAGGAGTGAGATCCCCCTGAAGTTACAGCATAGCCTATCAGCCATAACCTCCATGTCATATTGGAAAGAAACATCAGCCAGGACAGCCCCACAACATCCAGAGCATTAAAAAAAAGCAGGACAACTGTCATGCACCCCAGGCACCCTGTCACTTAGAAGTTGTTTAACTGCTTCAGTGACAGGCGGCCTGGATTGATGGATGAGTTTCTGCATTATGTCCAGGAAAAAGAAAGTTTATTGGACAACAGATACACAAATAATAAATCAGTCAGGCTCTAAATAAAACAAACAGCATGAATGACCTAAGACACTGCCTGTTGCAAAGCCTTTAAAAAGTGCAGTGGTTCCTCTAATAAAAAGAGGCCTGGAGGTCAAATAAAGGTCACATGGCCACAGACATCTGGCATTCAAAAAGTTTTAACTCTTCTGACGCACATCTGCACGCATCTGCACATCTATGCACAAAAATGTTTAAGAGCCGGTTCAAAAGCAGCGCATTAAGAGAGTCTGCAAAATGTCTGCAGCTGTAAGGGGCTGTAGGGATCAGGACAAGAGCGAGGAGAAGGAGTGGCCTGCTGTGTGTGTTTATGTGAGGCCAGAAGGACATGAGCCGCTGCCAGCAACAGCATTATGATGAATTTTTGGGAAAAGAGAGGTGATGGAGCTGAAAGGTTGACCTCAAAATATGACTGTTGGAAAACAATTTCATACAATGAATCAAAGCAGACAGGCTGGCCGGCAGTAATTCCTAACCTCTGTCAACCTGAATATTACCAAAAACATTTCAGGTTCATGTTTTTCATTATTTCTCTTCCTCCAATACTAATTTTCTGACACTTTGTACTTTCCGGGGAGCTGTAGAGACCTCATGACATGAGCCACTCCTTTGAGCTTAATCAGGATTACAGCTCATAGAATAGTAAATAAATGTATCTCATAATGTCACAAGTCATAGTGTTTTAAATCCATCATCACTGTCTATCTAGGATAATACATCTGGAACACTGATTTTACATGAACAAACCAAGCTGGATGAGTCACTGTCAATATATGGTAGCTGTAAGGGAGTTGTGTACGATATGAAGCCTTTCACCCACAGATCAGGGAACAGTACTGTAAACTGTGTGTGCAGTGGACATCAACACACAAACAAAAGGGAAAAGAGTGTGTCTTGCATATTTGTGTGAGAACATTGTTGCAGAATGAAGTCATTGCTGCTAGTTAGAGGTTCCGATTTGGGTTGAGGGTAAAGGAAAATTCCACCCTCTGATAGTTTGATCGTTGCTTAGCTAACAAGAAAAAATAAGGTGAACCGCATAATTTCTTGGCCATAAAGATTTGTGGCCAACACTGATATTGTTTTTCCTACAACAATGATTTCAAACTTTCTTTGTAAGAAGTAAATCTGCTGCTCTGTCAGATGAATTCAAAATGTCTTGCAACTAAACCTTTCAGCAGTTATTTATTCTGTGTATTTATACCACATTTTTTGTTATATTCGTTTCCTATTTGAATAGCTCATACATATTTATATCAACCTTTCATAGAAAGTTTTATGTAGTCTGGAGTTTTAATGTTTATTCTTATCTACATTTAGTCTTTCTACCATAATTTCCAGCTGAGGAATAACCAGCGTACCCATTTTTACTCTTTTATTCATTTTATCTAGCTATTTCACTATTAATGCTAAATGGACTGATTCTTATATAGCGCTTTTCTACTCTTTTGGAGTACTCAAAGCACTCTATACAACATGCCATATTCACCCAATCACACCCAATTTTACAAGCACTTCCTCTAAACTGAGTGATCCTAATTCAGACATTCATACTCCGATGAATGCATCAGAAAGCAACTTGGGGTTAGTATCTTGCCCAAGGATACTTGACATGCAGACTAGAGGAGCCAGCGATCAAACCACCAACCTTCCGTTCAGTAGGTGACTAGCTACAGCTAAGATCATCCCTAATGTATGTTTGTTCCCTACTTTAAGTTAACCACTCTGGCCATCTATCTTATCAATTTAAAGCTTAACAATTAAATGTTTCCTCTAACTTTTTACCTAACGGTTCCTCCAAACAATTGCTAACTTTTAGCTAAGCAACTTTAGCAATTGTTTTCACCAAAAGATTAACAATAACTTGGCAACTATAACTTCAATTCTTATTTAATGGGTAGTTTTCCCAACAATATAAATTCCTGTTGTTTAGGTGTAACACCTGAAGCAGTAAGTAAACAACATTTTAAAAATATTTTCACAGTAGTTGAACAATCTTTAGGCCCATTCCCAACCACTGGAGTAAATATCTCTGGTTAAGAGGCACATTTTCATCCTCGGATTGATGCTTTGGCTTCTACTAAATGATTTCAATATTCCATTTTTTTAAAGTTTGCTTTTTAATGTGCCTGTTTGTGTGTGTGCATGTGTCTGGCTGCTGCTCATATAATAACCACAATGAGTACCAGACGCCCTATTTTCTAGATGAGAGGACAGCCACAAAGCATTGAGCAGCCACGTCTGGCTCCTCCAGTGTAAGAGTGTGGAGTGAACACAGAAGGTAAAGAAAACAACCTGATGGGCCGAAACAACCCAACGGCTGACCTGCAGCCCCATACAAAACACACCCCAGGGATTGTGGCTGCTGGACGCCGTCGGGAGGGAAAGCTGCTTTCTTCACCATGACCCCAAAACACACCAGAACCCCACGAGAAAAGCAACCTCCAATCTTTGACCCGTGTCCACAC
This sequence comes from Pundamilia nyererei, assembly GCF_000239375.1. Taxonomy (NCBI): domain Eukaryota; kingdom Metazoa; phylum Chordata; class Actinopteri; order Cichliformes; family Cichlidae; genus Pundamilia; species Pundamilia nyererei. The sequence continues at coordinate 1,398,647 of NW_005187510.1, forward strand.
CAAACCAGCCACCATTCTTCTCTCCCGCTGTGTAACCTTAATCTTCACTGTGCTGGACGCCCTCAGTTAGCAAGGTTCAACTGACACAATGGACACAAATCACTGAGAAAGAGTGTGAAAACAATGTTAAAGGTCACAGCCGCGCAATATGAGAATTTGACAACTAATTAAGCAACAAATCTAGCATGAAAAACTTTTTTATGGTTTGTCTCTGGCGACTGAGGAAAAACATTATGACAGGATTTAGTTCTTGATTTTAAAAACTCCTTTGAAGAGTCTAACTGAAGCTGAATGGCACCTGCATGTTATTAGTGTGACTTTGCCCAGAGTCAGGAGGTAAATGTCCATTCAGTCGAGAGGATCCAGTGGTGACTGTATGACTTCAGGTTTTTCACTTCAAAACTAAATTAACGAGATTTTCTTGGCAGAGCCTTCAAACACACACAACACACAGCATAAAGGCTACTGATTCATTTAACAATTAGAAGTTTATTTAAAAGGTATTAAAGAATAATTAGAGATTAGAGTTAGGTTTTACAAATTGGGCACAGTTTTAAAAGAACTCTATGTAAACCGAATCTTATGTTTCACTTCTGACCCCACCTTTTTTGCTGTCTCTAGGCCACAAGATAAAAAAAATAATACACAATATTTTAGAATTTTAGTCTAGCTGATCCTTCCTTAACTGTGTACACTGTCTAGTAGGTGCATAATGTAATATGCATATGCATCATGGAAAATTCTGGGCTCACCAAAAATTGTATTTGGTATTTAAACAAAGTTGTGATAAAAACAAATGGCACCAGGTCAAAATGGCATTCCATAAATTTCTAAACTGCTTATCCAACTTGGGGTTGCTAGAGCCTATACCAATTTTATTTTAGTTTTTAGATGCTTATTTTTATATACAAAAGACTAGAAGGCTAGTCATGCAATTTAGTACTGAGCTGCTTGAGATCACTGACATGCAAAAGCTTAAGGGTTATGTAATGAGAATAGGTATCTAAGTTGTATAGCAGTAACTGCATACCAACAGATTCACACTGGGAGGTACAGAAGGAAAACACATTTAGCTCATTAAATGACATAATTCCATTTCACCTTCACATACTGTAGTGGTGCTGCATATGCACTTAATTACCAATGACGTGCAGCCTCCATACACAGATGAGGACAAAATTATTAGCCCCCCTGCATAAAATTTTAAATGTTTGTTAAAGTTTTTTTCTAACATCTTTCCCACGAATTTCAAACATTTCTCAGCATATTACTTTTCTTTAGAAAGCATACATTATTTTTCTTTGCACCCAATAACAGAATTATTTCAGAAATAAACAAAAAATACCAGGATCAGTACTATTTGTCCCTTGACAAACTAAGCTTTTTACTGAGCCATACTGTACCACAAACCACTGCTGTGCTCAAAGCAGCTTCTCTTTACACAATATAAAAATTAAAAAATTAAAAAAAAACTTTAGCAAGTGTTGGAATTGTCAGTAAATAAGACATCATGCCAAAAACAAAAGAATCTGTTTAGATTTGAGAAAAAGAATCGTTGATGCTCAAAAAACAGCAGATGGATACAAGGTTCCTACAGCATTTCCAAGTGTCAAGAATTGGAGTATCATAAAGCGACCCACACAGTACATAACAAAACTGGCAGAGGTGGGAAGCCCGAGATTTCAAAGATTCTGGAAAGCCGGAAAACTAGTAAAATATGTGTCTAAAGACCCCAGAACAACTGCCAAGACATGAATGAATAACTTAGCCAAGTTAGGACTGTATTTTCAAAGAAGACACTCACTAGAACCCTGCACAGGAATGACTGCGAGGTTACAGACCAAGACAATCTTCAATTCTGCAGAAGAAATACCTTCGAGCATGAATGACATACGATGAGGAAAACCTGGAAAAAGAATATGCATACTGGAAGTGCATCTTTTGGACTGAAGAGAAAACAAATACGAGCTCTCTTGCCAGAGGAATGGGCATACAACCCAAAGAACTGTGTGCCACAGTGAAACACAGAGGTGGGAGTATTATGTGGGAACGCTTTAGTACATCTGGAACTGGGAATCTCATCAAGGTGGAAAGAACCGTGAAGAACAAAGGATGTGTGAAGATTTTGAAAGAAAGCCTCAAGCAGTCAGCATCAAAGCTGTGTCTGGGTCATCACTTCACTGTCTTCTAACAATACACAAGCGGAAACATCTCTCTCATGCAGAACCAGAGAGCCAGTGAGAACTTTGTTGACTGACGTGCACAAAGCCCTAACTTGGATCCCACTGAAAATCTAAAGATCAATGTCCATGCCAGAAGGCCATCAATTCTGGATCCCCTTTGTTCTCTTGAGAGATTCACAAAAGAAGAATGCTGAAAACTAGCCATTAAAAAGTATACACAATTAACAATTAGCATCAGGGAACTAATGACTGGTAGTTTTTGAATATTGTTAAATAAATGTGTTTTTGTATGAAAAGTAAAATAATGGAAATAACTGAGAAGATGTCATAAAAGTTTCTTGTTCTGTTTAAAAGCACTCGGAAAATATAAAAGGGGACCTGAAAATTCTGTCCCGGTCTATATAGCTGGGGTACATATTGAGAATGAACATGTAGATATTCATTAAACTGCAGTTAGCACATTGGGAAACCTATAATATACAAAAGCTAAGGCGCTCCAAAAACACTTTTCACTGGAAAATATTTATTCAGTGCTTGAATTCTCTTGATATCGTTGGCTTTTCAAAACAGATTCAAAGACAGAGTATTTATTTCTGAAAGACCAATGGCTGAGATATTTAAGGTATCATTTTATTAAAGTTGGGAAGGTCAACAAACGATCACAGGAACAAAAACAAACCATTTCCCATTTTTTCATCAGAATAGATTAATCAGTTGGCCAAAGGGTTCAAGAGATGAAGAGTTAAAAACACAAAGATGAACCACAAATTTAAATGTAATGCAACTGGATCCCAAAAACACTGCTTTTTTGAAAAACTTAAAATAACAGTATGAAAGGAGTTATTATTTCAGCGCAATCAGTTCAGAGCTTAAATTAAACTGGATTTACACTGATGCAGAGCAATGAAGATATTCTACAAATACACTGACATATGGAGTCCGGTCTACTCAGGAAAAGAAATTAATGGACTATCAACTAATTAAAATTAGTCCTTTAAAAACTGACCAGATTTGTTGATATTTTGAAGGTATCGTGGAAGCCAAGTACACTACATTTATATAATGGTCCGTTCCACATAGGGTAATGTTAAGAAATAAAACAAGAGACTATGGAAACAAGACTAAATGCTGAAATACTAAAAGACTACCATCCATTTTCAACATTTTAAGGCAGTACCAAACAGGAAATCAGCTGATGACAATTTTGCAGGTATTTAAATTTTTGACTCCAAATTTCATGGTGATCCAACTCCAGATATCCCGGGGTCATATCCATCATCTTGAAAATCCAGCGAGGAACTGTGCAGTTATTGAACAAACCAAATTACATTCAGAAATCCACACACACACATGTTCCTCCTCTCCAGCTGCTTAACTTGCTTTAGTTGTAGCTCTTCTGACATGGGCGTGTGCACTTAATGCCACAGTGAATCACCACCAAACATCCATTGCACCTTGGTTTACCAACATTAAAGGAGGAAAACACAGAGACATGAAGGGAATTGAGCCTCCAGCTTCTCATTCGCCACAGGGTCAACCAAACAGTCAGTCCTGATTGTGACATGAAGATAACAGTGTTTTGAATTTTTCTGCATGTTTCAATTTGGATTGAACATCAGTCTCCTATTGTAATTAGACCAGAAAGACAGTCGTCCTTCTCTGTAAGTGAGTTCAGCATCTTCTACGGCACACTCATAGGCGGACAGAGGCATTTCTGTTACTGAATGTGGTACCTAACCACAAGCTGTAGAGAAGGACAGACAGCACAATACTTAAGGAGCAAAACTGCCGGTTTCGACTTACTCGCTTCCTTTGCTGAGAGGTATTTAATAAGTTAATGGCTTTCTAAGAAAAGAGAAGAAGATTTTTGTGGAGAATAGCATTGCAGAGCAGAGATTGTTTTTTATTTTATGACAAAATGTATTTTTGTCCTTAGCTGTAAGTTAACTACCGCATCCATATACTGTAAAAGCAAAACAGAAAAAAAATCATCTCTAATGCTTAAAAACTGAGGTCATGCTGTTTGTTTTGGTCGACTGGTCATTTCCAGAGCAATTTAGTAAGTGAGGCCAAAAGGAGTGAAGCTGTCGGTATTAAAATAACACCCTTATGTTGCAGCACCTCGAGCAGCCAAGCAACTGACTAATCCAATAGCGCAAAAGAGGAAAACTGTGAGAAGACCAGGTCTGGCAGACCCAATCAATAACCATGTTCCTGCTGCTGCTGACGCCAATGCTGTCCACTTTTAAAATAACTAATTGCAATGGAAATGATGACCATCAATGAAGCAGGGAAAAAAAGCAAAAGCGCTCTGGGAATGGGTAAGAGAAATTTGCAAACACTAAAACAACAGGACATGGAATCCACACAGTGGGTGAATAGTTTAGAATTATAATGAATGAATTCGAATCAGCTCAACAAATACAATTCCTATTTCCCTGTCTTAGTACAGCCACTCGGTTGTTGTTAGAGCAGAAAAAAATGTTTCTTCGAGGATTTTATCATAGCAGTAAGTGAACTGTGCACAGAACTTTTGCTCAGCACCTCTCTCATGAGTCGAAAATGAAATGTGATGGGAAGGATTCTCTTTCCAGTTCCTTCTTTTTTCCCTTTCTCTTCAAACCCATCTCTTGAGGCACTGTGACTCTCCAAAGACAATGCACTCTTCTAATGCTTCCCACTTTCCGTGGCACGCTCATACTTTGACAGGATTCCATCACATGAAGAGTGTTCAGCACGCTGCCTGATTCGCCCACAAGTGAGAACCAGCTCCAGTGTTTGGCCTCAGACACTGAGGCTGCCCCCGCTTCATTCCACTGCAGCCCACTGATGTTAGCCGGGGCTTCGTATAACTAATCTGTCATGAAGATTTCGCGACTTGGGAGCTGTGCATGTGGGGGGTTAGCGCTAGGAAACTCAAGTCCAAAATGAACACAGCTTAGCCAATTTGATCAGCCTTTCATCACTCCAGATATCGTGCTGAGGCAAAACATAAGAAGACATGGAATCTCTGACAAAGGCCAACCTGCAGGTGACGAAAATAGCAAGCAGCCAGTGTGAGAATCTGGGCTTTCATAGCCAGTTGTCTGCTCTAACTGTCCGGGTGAAGGACTGTCCAGTTTCTTTGTCTGCCAAGCTTACATAACTAAAAGGGCAAGAAACAGCAGGAAAATCCTGTTCCAGCACAAAGGCCCTGCTAAAAGAATCAGAGGCACAGACCTGATGAACCCAGCTGGTTATTAGATGAGTTTCAGTCCTGTGCAACCAGCTTTTCCATTCATTTGCTACTTTTCACACACATCCTGACATTTGATTCATGCCAATGACGTTTTATGTGGGATGCAAACTCAAATTCAACTGGTTTTGCCATGGCCAAAAAGTGTAGAAACTGGTTAAAGTGTTTATTTGCAAATTCTCTGTCTTAGCAACACTGTGTTACGTGAAGTATGCAAGAAGCCTAAACTATATAAAATTCAAATAAAGAATAGCTTCATGAAAAATCAGACTGATGTTTAGACAGAAGTGCTCTAAAATCACTGAGCACTCTATAGAACGACAATGATTTATGACCTATTGTATGCTCAGGCTTTCACAGAAAAAATGTGGATTGCATTTTAGGGATGTCTGGGGTGGTGGCAGACTAGATGCCATTGTGTTCACTATTAACCAGATGGGAAAGTACTTTCAGAGTATCCAATTCTTCATGGCTTAGAGCTGCAAAGATAATTCATGTAATATGTGACATGAAGTGAGAAGGTAAAGCCATTACTGTATATTTTACAAAATATTACAAGTCAATGCTAAATGAAAGGTGCGTTTTTCTCTCCATAGTCATGGTCTCTGGTGCTTTTAAGTCAGCCAAAAGACAGTCCAGTGCTGTGAAATTCATACTGTCACTTGATAATTAACTGGAAACTTCAAATAGTTCATAAACCTGGTTGTCTGGTTTTAGAGAACGTTAATAATAGATTGTGTGGTTCTGCAGCAGCTCACCTGACGCATGAGGCAATATAAGCATACTAAAGCTGTTCATCCTGACTTTCACTACTGAGATATGGGTTTGTGCCATTTGAACCCAAGTAAATGTGAACTTCTTTTTAGACTTAATGAGCCTATTATTTTCAGTATCTGCTTGTACCTTGGTTAGACTAAGGCAAAAAGAAAAAAATCTTGGTTTGGTTTAGGAAACTAGAACAAAAATAGGATGGAAAATTCTGCTTGTTGAGGTTATTAAGCGTGGCTCGTTGAACAACTGCAGTTACTCAGTGACTGTCAGACACTGAATTCTTTTCACATTCTGCGACTAATTGCAAGCAGTTGCAGCAACTAAGTGACCACCGTGAGGTTGAGCATCTAACACCTTCAATCTCCGGACACCCACGGGTCTCCAGTCACGGTCTGAATTGGGCTGACTGCCGTCACTCTCAGATAGATAGTCAAACTTTTGGAAATAACTGCACTCTAATTTCGAAAAACAGATTGCCAACATGTTGCAATCAGTCTAAGTCAGCCTGGTTTAGTTTTTCAAATCTATGAGGTTCTGGCTGGATTTTGAGTGTAAGGAGTTCATGTGAATTTCTGTGCATGCAGACATCCACAGATTTACATTTTGGATAATTTATCACAGTTAATTGCCCTATTTTTAAAAACAGATTACATGTAACTGCCAACTTAATCCCACTCCAAAAAAACTGATAGCAGACTCTGTCTAACTGTGCTATTCTTCACGCACTAAATTTGTTTTGAAGACAGCAACTGGCTACCAGTGACTGTAGACTTGATCCCCATCTTTGAAGCAAATATTTCAAAGCATTATGTTTGCAAGTACATTGCACACAGTTGCAATACTTTTGCTTGTCATGGTTATACCAATAATTATGTGGTAAAATGTCCCATGTTAAAATCGGATGTTTTGGGTTGTTTCACTATAAAACATAAGGAATACATTTATGCAGCACTTAAGCTTTTAGGTTACATTAAATGAAACTAATTAAAAAATAATAAAATCTTTGTTCTGTGTAATTTCACATAAAAAGAAGCATTCAGCTCAGTGTGATTTAACTACAGGTAAAATATTAAACCAAGTCACTAACATTTTGATTATAATTGATTTCACTTAACATATCTACAGACAGAATTGTAGAATGGATTATACTTGTGTTAAAGAAGCATTTGAGCAAGTCTACCCAAAAGAAGAATGTGTGCCCTGTTAATATGCAACTGCCTAGAAGGTGGCATTTTTCACCTCTAAGAAGGAAACTGAGCTCAGCCCTAAATCAAAGTGAACGTTCAGGGGAGAGTTCAAGTGTCCGATAATTAAAACGGAAGAAAGGGAGTCACCTGGGGTCAAACCTTGTTACTGCCGAGGTCACACGGCATGCTGAAGAGGTGAGGTGTCTGCAATACTACTTACTAAGATTAGTCGTAATAACCACAAGGTCAAAGTGCATTTGGTGTCCTGTAAGTAGACACTGAAACCCAACACACCTCACTTGAAGTATTAACAAGAATGTATATCACTGTCATAGCCCATGTCATACACAAATTCAATCAATAAAACAAACACTTTATGCAACATTTCTGTGTTCTATGCCACACTCCAGAGGAAATATGAACGGTATGAAACAGCAGGATGGTTTCAGGCAATTGACTTCCAATGAGCTCTGCAAAAATACACTCTAAGTAAATCATGTCATGTGTATTTACAGTATACATCTTGGTGTTACAACACATTGGCTGGGATCAAATAGGCTTGAGCAAGATAAACCAAGGTTTATTGTATTTATTTTATCTACAAATAAATTATCCCAGCAGATGCAACAAACTGTGCAGCAGGTTTGCAGAAGCACGTCGACTCATTAGGCGCTCAAAAATAAGCATGCCTTTGCCCCTCATGTCAAGTAATCTTGTTGTACGTTTCTGGCTCACTGCACAGGGCCTTTGAGTGCTTACCATAATTCTTACAGCAATCACACTGAACAATGAATAATCATTATTTATTTACTGGACTGAGGTGCAGCGCTCTGGTTTCCGCTCCATTTAAGCCAACTTTCTTCTGATTGGTTGACCTTCCCAAACAGAATATTTGAACAGCAGGTAGGGTGGGGCTTCTGTGCTCATAACCACAGCTGTGTTTTGCCTGAGATGACAATATCCAGGACATCAACTCTCAAGCTAACCATTTAGAGAATTTTGACTTTGCTTTGAAAAAAAGAAATGAAGCTGTTGTAATCACTAAAGACCTCCAAACTCTGTATGTGCTGCACAAAGCATGCTCTTTAATCAATGTATTCTTAACACTTGACCATTCTTAACACATTTAATAGACGTGAGTGTTAGTAGAATCCATTATTGTATCCACAGTCAGATGGACTGAATCATCTCCAATTCCCACTGCCTGGAAGTACCGGAAGATGTGAGTTCAGGCCCTCTGCAAACACAAGTGTTTGAAATGACATGGTTTGATTTCCCAAGAGCTGCATTTAAGGCTGTGTTTATATTAACATTATACTATGTTCTCCAGGACAAGCACAACAGGAACTAACAGGGACAGTTCATGGAGAGCGGTTCACGTTCCTGCACACTCACAGAGAGGTTTCCCACTGTGCGACAAAAGTTTGGACAGATTAATGTATTTTTTATTGAAATAAACTGTGTTCTGACTGTCTCAGTTGAAAGTGAAATACCTAAAGCCAAAAAGCATTCCCTAATCCTCTCAAATAACACACTTTAATTACAGTACGGTGATTGTGTGTGCAAAGCAATCCAAGTTTGGAAGCCGTTTGACTGATTCCACAACTAATATGGCCCATAAGTGCAGATGGATATCTTCAAATTTTCCATTTCTAACCTCAGGCCAAATATCTGACAGGTCTACAAGCGCTCAATGCCAAAGTTGAGCTGAGAGCTGATGGAGCTGTCAAAACAGAGAGAAATTAGCCTTTAGTGCTTTCTCACCATTAGCTACAGTAAGCAGAGGAGACTGCTAAACTGGCTAATAAGAAGCAGAACTGTTTAAATATATTGGTGTCAGATATCGTAGTATCTCATATTTCAAGACAAATGGTCTTCTCTAAGTGCAAATATGAAAGCAGTGATTAATGACTGATCTGTTGACTTAGTTCTTATCAGTAAGGAGGGTGTCCCATGTCAGAATGAAGCTGACCCAGTTTCAGACGTAAGCTGCACGGCTCTAAACTAAGATTTCATACCATTCTGTACACACCGAATAACTAAGGGGCAACAACAGAGCAAGATTCTAGCTGAGTTGTAGCAACCACAAACCACTGAATATGAATGAAATTCAGTGACCTTTAGCAATGACAAGCAAAATACAAGCAGGCAAACTTTGAGTTTAACTGTTCTCATCTTTAAAAGGATACAGCTTATTGACATATGAGGGGGTGTAAACACATCATAGAGTTGCCCACATAACCCACATGTTTTTTTCCAATTGTGAACAGAATATATTGCTCAAGAAAAATGGGTCATTTAAGACCATGACAGGAAATGACAAACATGATCCTTAGTTGCAGGACGTACCCAGAGTAATTCTTGGTAACACAGAAAAATAACTGTATATGTAGCTGAAATTCTGCCACACCTGGAAAAACTCGCATCATAGCAAATCAAACAGGCAGTTGTGGTGTACTGTCCACAAACTGTCAAGCAGACTCAATCCAGCTCCATTAGACCAAGACTGAAGTTATATAGTGACACTATCCTTCTGATGTTGTTTGGTGTGTCCCAGTGTTTGCATCATGCCATTTGGTCACATGTTTTTTGGTTTTTTTTTGTTGTTTTTTTTAATACCAGAACAGAATGGGAAAGAGAACACCAGAGATTATAGGTGACAAAATGCAGGCGAGCTTGGATTCAGAGTCTGGGAAATTTTGCTTTGGAATTTCCATTTAATCCAGGGGGAAACAAAGGTGGATTCAGCAAACTTCTCAGACACTTTCCCATGTGTGACGCTAAAGATTTCTATGTACCACCTCTAAGATACAACACCAGTCTGTTTACAGTATATTCTCTATGTATTTTAACCCTTAACATTAAAAATCTTAAGTATAATTTTTAATTCAAGCTTATTTTAAAGCTGACTGCATTTTTCACTCTGAAGTGTGGCTGTGGAGATTCCTTGGACCATTTTCATTTTCAGAAAATAATATAGAAAATAGTAATGAAATAGATAAAGATACCCCACTCATTTCCACAAATCTAATCTGTCGTGGGTTGGCTCTTGATAAGGTACTGCGTTAGATAACACACCTGTCATTATACATTACACAACAGTGAGGCTTGTGCAGGCCAGCTGTGTAAATCAACTCTGCTGAGGTCTGGGCAACCCTCGTATACTAGCTTTGGACCCCTCCAACATCTGTTTGGGCGTCCAAGCAATACACACACATTTGAGTCTTGACAGGTATAATAAAGAAATGAAATAGTTTTGTTTCAGTTTGCCGTCTGTCTGTTTATAGGAGCTCTGCGACAGCAGGCTTAGAGAAAACATAACATTGTTAAAACAGAGTGCTAAGTAAGAAGTGGAGGATGTGGGCAACAGTGAAAAATCGGGCTATCCCATAAGGCGTCGTATATAACTCGTCACCCTCTACTGCTTTTCACTTTTATAGTTCCATCACGTTTTCTTAAAGAGATGACAGCTGCATCAACTTTGTACTAGCTGGGCTGCATTTAGCCATTTGCGCAACTTCTTTGACTCACTGTCATCAGATTTATTATTGCATTTTTTTTCTCTCATCCCAAGGCTCTGTGAAATTCCCATTAAAGCTGTGAGAGAAGATCTGACCTTTCAGTTTGTGTGACATATGCTCAATACATTTTCTGCTGCATGCTGCTAAGGCACCACTGGGTATGCTTTAAAACTGCAAACCAGGCTGAGTGTGATTTACAAAGAGTATCAGATAAGTTTCATGGGGATGGTCAGCAAGTCGTGTTTTCCAGTGTGGGCTGGTGAAATATTACTCATCTGCGCCAAAATCTGAACTGTGGAGATGATGTGGGGGGGATAAATGCCAAACACAACTACGGTCTGTAATTTTTGTGTTTAGAAGAATAGGGACTTTTACTAATATGTCATTTGGCAGTTCCAGTAAGGTCGGACTGAAATTGATTTTTTTTATTCAGCTCCTTTGGAGCTGTGTGTACACTTCACTACTGATGAGCTAGGAACTGGCTGTCTTTTGATGGACATCATCAAAAGACTTCTTTCGGTGCTTTGCTACTGGAAACTGAATTTCCCGGAAGAACCCACCCGAGGGATTAATAAAGTTTCATCTAATCTAATCTAATCTAATCTAATCATCAGTAACACTTGCATTTACCTGCTATTTCAAATCAAAACGATTGCCTGCAAGACACCTGTACTGTGGTTCCTGTGTTTTTGGGAAAAGACACTGTTCATTTTAAACCAAGCCATCAAAATGTGATTGAAGTGCAGACTTTCAGCCTTAATTCAAGAGGTTTAACAAACGTATTGCATTAACTGTTTAGGAACATATAAACATATACACTGCATAGAGAATGTCACATCATATAGTAGAGCTAAAGAAAAATCATCACCTACTGTTATCTCCTGATCCATCCTGTCTCTGTCTGTGTTGAATATGGCACAGGTTTCAACACTATTCAAAATGCAGTTACTCATACTAGTTTGTGTCTAATATTAGCACTGTAAACACCAGCAGCCGTCAATGTCCACATAATTTTACTGAAGGTGGTTATGCATTGAGAGACTGAACTGAAAAACTGACCATATGTCAGTTTATTCTGATGCCATCTATATACATATTAGCAACGTGTAGAACAAAAAACTGCTGATGATTTTCAGACATATCATGATACACTGGCAGTAGTGTGTTGTTCTTTGGGTTTGTGTAATGTTGCTCAAAGCAGTTTCTGAGGTTTGAAATTTGGGCATTTTAAGCAGATTTTTTTTATACAAAGTCAGAATTTGAAAAGCAGTGAGTTCAGACCGTGACTGGATGTAAACCAACAGAGTGTGAGACTAAAGCCAAACTTGAGGTGAGACTTGGATAGAACTGGCCAGGCAGGCTTTTAGGCTGACAGCCATTAGCCAAACCAAACCCCAACTTAATATCACAATGATTTCATGGTCATTTCTTAAAGACACAGGACAGCAAGCATACTTTCTAAAAAAAGAAAAAAAAGAAAAGAAAAGGCCAAATCCAACCACCTGGGTTTTCAGGCAGGCTACACTGCTCTCAGTCGTGGAAAGTTATGGCAGTTTAAATTAGCAATGGTCCCTGATAATGCAGGTCAAAGACGATTCAGCCAGGTAGTCTTAGTCCAGTACACACAGTTATTCAAAAGATATATTTAGTCTGATTACTTTCCATGTTTACACAGTAAATTGTAACACTAAAGTGTATTTAAACTGTATATGAAATCATAAAAAGGGATAGTGCAGGAAAAAAGGAGTTAGGTCTGCTGTGTCCGAAAATTTCTTTGCTTTCACTGGCTTGAACATTTCCTTGGACATAAGCTCTATATTGTTATACAAAGTCCTCAAAGTCCAGAGTGGAATTATTTCCAAATGTTTGCCACTTTCTTCATGAGGTCAGTGTAATTCCAAACCATTTCTCTGCTCCCCACTTCTTCATTACTTCTCCCGATCAAACAAAGCATATTCTGAGTTCTCTCATGGTCTACCAAAAAGAAAAAAATGCAGTAAATAAACTCATCATTAAAAGTCTTGCAATCACTCAAAATCTTGAAAGAAATTCCCTTAGACTCACATATGTGGGGTAAGTGAAATTTCTTTTACTTGTGGTTCATCACGGTTCAGTAGTCCTGTGTGGATTAACAATTCAGAAGAAGAATGTAGTTCTTTTTTTTAATTTGTCCTGCATGCTTATCAATCTAAATGCACACGCTTGCAGTGTAACACTGTGTGTGGGCCTGAATAATGTGAAGTCACAGCTCAAAAGCCCATAATCTGCGATGTTGGAACACTTCATCATTCAGCACGTGTCCCTTTAGGGGCGGCTTTAAGTCTTCAGCTGATGCCTTTCATTATAACCTCCTGTAGCTCGACTTCTGACTTAATCAAAGAACAGCCACTCAAGACTTAGCTTGGGTCTGTTGAAGTGATGCTACAGTACAGTTTTTATTATAAAGAAAATGTATACACACAATTAGATTTAAAACACAAAGCATAATTAAGACACAAACCTCAGCTTTCAGGTTTACATTTTAATACTTTAAACCACTTCTGTCCCTGCTAACCTCATTCTGTCCAGTCATGGCAAAAACAATCTCTTGATCGAGAGCAAAATGCAAAAGCACATGAGAAACTCAGAGATTTGGTGACACAACCAACTGTGGACAACTGTTAGTGATCGATAGGTTTACCTACAGAAACCTTTTACGATTTGTAAATCTTCTAGACAGATCTTTTTAAAGTTGAAATTCAGTGTGAGTGAGTTTGGGCTATCAAGGACTGATGAAAAGTGCAGTTACCTTCCAACTTAAGTCAAAATGAGAGTGTCAGAGGAAAAAGAAATGTGAAAAAAAAGAATAATTTCATTACAATAAACTCACTTTTACATTGTTCATTGAAAATAATAACACAATCCATCTTTGAAAGAGCTCAGTGAAAGGGCCTAAGGGCTAAATGTATAGGAAAAATAGTTTCTATATATAATATCACATGGTGCACACTGGTGCTAAGAAGAAAAAAAGGTTCTTCACCTTGCCTTCAAGAATGCCTCTTAGTTTTAAGAAAGCCTCCAGCTTCTGACAGATAAAACTATACAGATCCCCTCAAAGTGGAATCCACTCCATCTCCATCAGGATAATGGATTGGTTCGTATCATTTATGACAAGGGCCCCTTGAAAAGGCACGGTTGGTAGTGGTAAAAGGGCCTATGAGGATTTTTTTTAGACACACCAAAGAGGTCACAGGAGCACTGGAAATGGCTCAGCTAGAGGTAATTATTTTCAAACTACACTTGGAATCATGTTTCTGCTGAAAAACATTTTCATTTATCACAAGTGGGCTCTTTCAACTGTCAAACAAAAGTACACAACCTATATTTATGGTGAGAACAGAAACAAACTTTGTGTGATGAAGACAGGCTAACATTATCTGCTAAACACTATCTGCTCACAAGCTTACAAACCAACAAAAGTAAGCAGAAGCACAAATCTTCTCATGATGTGAATGTATTCCTTTGTCTGACTGTCTCTCTCTCCTATCTTAAGATCAGTGAAAAAAGCCTTGGTTTGACAGTTAATAGTGTTCAACTTTGAGCCTCTGCTACAAGTCCTGGTGTCAGAGTGTTTAGTCCAAGAGGTAGATTAGCTGCTAATCAGATGAGACAAAGAGGGGTTCCTGCTTCCACACAGAAAGTCTTTATACCTGAATGCCAGTGATTAGAACCTAATCTGCTGCCAGGGTGGTCAGTATAGAAGACATTCGTGCATATGCACTCACACACATGAATGCATGGTGACATCAGTAATCCATTATGAAGATTTCTCAAATTTCCTTTGAGTAAAAAGCAAAAACAGAAGCATGGATTTTTACACCAGATGTACCCAGAACAAATCTGAAACCTGACCTTATCCTTCAGGATCATAGAAAAAGAAAACCAAACACCAAAATGACGGCCACACGTCCTCAGCAGTAACACATAGCAAATTGTAAAGGTGGTGTAGTTCCTTACAGTCAAGTCCATGGAAAATGCTATTACTCATATTTGCTTGTGGTTTTTCAATATGACACAAAGGACGTGTTCAATAAACTAAGATGTCCACTTTTTGCTCCATAACGTTACAGAGAAAAGACAAAACAGGAGAGGGGCTGGAGGAAAACATGTGAAAGAAGAGTTTATTCAAAGGATCTTTAAAACAAGCACAGCCCATGTTACCATAAGTCTGTCCAGTGGATGGATAGTATGCTTTTGCAGCTTGTAGACTGGAAAAATCACCCTCGCAAATGATTTATGTTTGCCATTTACAAGACAGCAAGACAGCAACTAACCATAAACTGTCCCAGATCTGGTCTCCTGTCTTCAAAGGCAACAATATTGTAGCTCATTGTGCACAGTTGGAGTAATTTTGGTCATGCCATGATCTTCGACCACTATTTTTACAAGTGTGACTCCAGGATTAGTTGCTTACAGCAATCATCATTATAAGTTCTGGCAAACCTTTTTCCCCTCTTGTTGACATAGTAATTCATCAGTGTTCATATTTAAATTTTATTTGATCTGCAAAGGGACATGTATCACCCAAGTTTCTCCAAAAGGCATCACTTCTCCTCAGCAGCAGCTTTTTTCAGGGTACTTATTTGAACCACAGATTATATGAGATCATCATGCAATATAACCACCTGCAGCTGTTAAAATAAAAAAAAAGAAGCTCACTGGGATAGCAAATGCTGTTCACTTATTTAACCTCTGCTGAAGGACTTCTATAAAACTACAGACATTAATTTTATAGAAGTCCTTCAGTACTTCAAGTCTTTCAGTCAGCATGGGATTTAAAATGCAGCAATCTAGATATCATTGTTCTTTTCTCAGGCTATGTCAGTACAGAGCAGCAACCTGGCTGAAAATCCAAATCTCTTAGAGCCTCTTAAAGGCAGTCGGATTCGTCCCCGGTATATTCTGCTAACCGACCCACTGATGCGCACTCAAAGAGGCCAAGCTCCCAACCCCGGAGGCTCTGGCAGCACGTTCTGGCTCACTCTGCTCTGAGACAGAGGGAGTGTATAAAATGACTCCTCCAGGCAGCTCAGTGTGAGAAGAAGGCAAGCATGCTAGGAATATTTTCCAAATAGTTTTGCAAGGATGGGGAAACAGCAAGATGTTGGATAATGTTATGTGCCTGGGAGAATTTTGGTTTCCAAGCACCTTAAATGTACCAGAGGTAAGTGTTTAAAATAAAACTGTTTGGACACAATTTGGAAAACTGCGGTTTCACAGCTCATCCAAAGAATCCAAAGAGTTTGTATGAAACCAGGACTCAATAAAGCAAAATTCTCCGGCTGCTGCAGACCAGATTCCTGATAGCAGGGAATACTGGTAGATCCCCATTGCTACTTGGTATCTTTAAAATATACACTCCCCTTCTGACATCATTCTTTGATTTCTAAGGTTATTACTGTGTTTCAGTTTAGGTCAGTTCTGTTAGTACACTACATATGTAGCTATGTAGAATAAGCCTTTTTGAAAGGTTAGCGTTGTCTTAGATTGAGTGAATCCATAATACAGTGTTTTACACAGTCTCCTAACAAGTGAAAGCGCTCTGGTTTAGAAGATTTAATTCTCTTTGGGGTTATGTCAGTGAGGGTATCTGTGGTAATCTCCTGAATGAAGTTTGTGGAGTTACCCTTTGTAACTTTGGAGTAGCAGAAAGTAGCTGCTTCCAAGACATGATTGTAACACTTGTAACACATGACTATAACTGTTGTGGTAGCTACTGCAGCGTGATTATCAGCTGTACATGTTGTGCTTCTGACCACACATAAAACTAGACAGTTCTACAATAAAGGTGACAATTTAACACACATAACAATTCTAGGATAAATGTAATATGTGGTTTCAAGTGCAATCAGGCACAGTTAGCTAGGCAGCTTATATTGGCACAATCATTGGTGTAGACAACATATCCTCCTTTTACTTCCAACTGCACAGCCAAAATGGCGACCTTTGAAAGTGAGCAATGTACAGCATTTCATGTTCAGCAAATGACTATTATGAGTACTCAAACCAAGTACTTCTGGAGCACGTGTGGCTGTAGTTGACATTGAGGACACATCTCTCCATCGGACAAAGCATGTGTAAGTATGGAAGGAAGTAATGTAAGAGCAGCGTAAGTTTTACCATTCTATCAGGTTAACTGTCTAACTCCAGCTTCTTTGTTAAACTATTTTAGTAGTCACCTTTAGTTAACCCTGTTAGTTAGTTATCAGTGATATCAAACCCTAACCCTATGTTTTGGAGACAAGAAAGTCTCTTTTGGAAATATGCAAATGGTTTTTGTGTGTCACTTAGAATGATTGTATTTTCACCCATGATGGCCTAGACTTGGGATAACATTTTTTTCTAAATGTAGGTTCCTAAGATTAAGGCCATCATTGATGACCTTTAGTAGTTTAGGATTACATAAATACTATTAATTCTTTCACCTTAAAGTGACCAGTTGATATCATTTATGACCCGAGGTCCATATTTACATGTGCCACTGTGATATTTTAAAATTGCCAAGCTGTTTCCAACCATGCATTTGTTAATCTAATTCCAGACGTTTTCATAAGTCTTGTGATTGGACCATTGGTGTGATGGGGTTTTTTATGACTCAAGAATTATACATATGTTTTGTACATTACAGATGTGGATTTTATTGTAATATTCTACTTCTAACCGTTGCCTTGTAATGTTTTGCAGTGACCATGGCTAACAGATAAAGAGCACAAGATTTGCAGCTGCAGAGAGGTAGCTACTTAATACCTAAATTAGCAACGATGAAAATAGTTCAACCGATGGAAAGGAGTCAATTAAGTGAATTTGTTTTGCCTTAAAAATGACTGAAATCATGGAAAACAGAACAGTTACAACATGTGTTGTAAGAATGGCTAGAGCTTTGATAAACACAAATAAAGCCATTGAGAAGCATTCCACTTGAAAATATAAACTGTCATAAATGACCCCACTCCTGTCATTTTAGTAGTTAAAATGACAGGAGTTGGCTTGGTTGCTTGAGGCTGAACAGAGTCAATAATTATAATTCCAGTTAAGTGAGGTTAAGGGCCTGTGGAGGACAGTAAAATGGTGGCCTTTTTCAGTGGGAAGCAAACAGAGCACTTGTAACCACCTGAAAAAGGTTAAATGCAAGGAGGATCCAAAAAAAACAGAACAAGAGTGAAAGCAGTATCAGCTCAATATCTAGTAGTAGCTGCTCAGGGAATTTATTTGTCAGATAGTGAGAGACTTGGACCAGATGAACCAAGGTGAAAGAAAACAGATACAATCAGAGAAATGTGTGTGCATGTGTGTGTGTGCGTTTACAGTAGAGAAGAAAGGGAAACCTGTGAATGTCTGTCTGCAAGGAGCAGAGATCCAGTCAAGGTAAATGCTGGACTGATTTCAACAGCTTACTGCGGTTTTGCCTCAAGCTGAGCAGTCCAACCAAACTACAACTTTAAGGCCTACCGCAACCTCCAAGTTTGTTTCAGATTTTATAGCATCAAAGAGTCCAGTTCCAACATAGCATACACATAGGTTAAGAGTCTTTGAGCTTCTGGTTTTGTTACAGTACAACCAGTCATTTGTTGGCACACATGCTTGAACATTTATATGGCTTTTAGCCTTGGGTGAAATAATGATCTACACAATTGATTAAATCCCAGATTGTGCTATTCAACAATATTATTGTTGCTGCCTGTCAACTTTTTTAGCATATTGTCTCTCCAGTGAATCTCTCATCCTTTTTGAACACCATAATCTATCTGCCATGTGCATTTAGATTGCATTTTGCCTTTATCCTTATACCATCAGTCTATGGTATGTTACTAGCTGACACCTGTGACCAGGCACTTCTTTTCAGTGGGACTCGGTGTGTAAAAGGGCAGCCTGAAGCAGTGAAATATAGATGCCACACAGCCAGCAGTAAGAAAAAGACAGAAAGAAATGCTGGCTGATACTGAGCACAACAACCAGTACCATAAAACACTTAATAACTGAGTGTTAAAAGACCAACTGAGGGATAACAACATTGCCTGAAATAAGCTGATAATAAATGTAATGTTAAGTGGGTTTATTGGTTTAGGAATGTACCATTTCACAATATAAGAGGAAGAAAAACACTGTGAGAGTGACTCACCTAGGCCTTTGGAATATGAGGCTATACTGTTGGCAGGCCAGACCCACAGTGGGGGTGTAAATGATGGGCATAAACCTTTCGATGTCTGACAAGAGCACCCGATAGAAGAGCTTCTCGTTGCGGTCCTGGAGCCCCATTAGGAACACATATCTGGGAGTGACAGAGAAGAAAACAGAGCATGTTAATCTTAAGCATCTTGACAAATGGTAGCTGCTAACCTAAGCTTATTGAAGTCAGATGTTAAATCCTGGATGTTTGCGAGAGACTATCAAGGAGACTGAGGGATGAGAGAACACTGTGTTCACCTGGCTGCAACAGTGCACAAACCAGGGAGATTAAAGGAACTGAAGCTACTGAAAAAAAAACAAGAAAGAAGGAAAAGAACAGAAGTATTCCCCCTAAAACCTGATTTGTGAAGAAATTTTTTTACTTGTGTTCCAAATGACTGAAACAAATAAAGAGAATAAAAAATAGTTCTCAGATAACCTACACAAGCTTTTCACTGTGATTGTAGATTTACTGGGAACTGAAGGTTTGCATTTGAACCAAATTAAGCAGAGCATGCCTGAAAGGGCTCTACTCCTGATCACAGAAGTTTCCATGAAGTCAAGAGCACAAGGGTGCCTCTTGTTGAGACGATAAAAAGCATGCGTGGCCTCTCTGCTATAGGTTAGGCCACAGCACCTGCACAATGCACGGTGCTGACAGCTGCTCTTGAAGAGATGTGTTTTCATATTGATGAACCCAAATATAACCATAGAACGGCTTGCTTTTGCAGTATCATATAATAAAAAAAGTTTAATTAATGTAGCCTTCAATGTGTTATTTACTGAAGACTCAAAAACAGTATGTATCTGTTTCCTACAGTAAGAACCAAAGTGATGAAACCGTGATCTGCTGAGGAGAACCAAAAACTACAGGAAAAAAAGCTGCCCTTGAGGTTTTCTGGGGGTTTTTGCTCAATGGATTTGTTTCAGGCGAAATGACAGATTCAAAACTTCAAAATTCACAGCACTAAAAAAAGAGAGTGGAAAATGTTACTCTGGGGCTCTTTGTCTGGCCAGAGTGGCATGATGAAAGCTTGTCTCTGTTGCTGAAACACTAGAAAGAGAGTCTGTCTTTTTAAAGGGAAAAGGAAATGGTGACAAAACAGTTGTGAATGGTTTGTTCTAGTTTATACTAATGGCAATCTCTAGGGCTGAAAATGAAGAGAACTTGGAAGTGCCAAAAGCTGCAATTCCAGAAGAGCTGATTCCAACAGACTTTCATGTAAAAGCTCACAGATTTGCAACAGAAATTCCTCCATAAATAGTGACAGTTTCTGTAAGACAGTAATTTACCTGCAAAATGATTTCCTGCTTAGCAGACTGGTTGAAACATTGGCAACCTTTCACCAATCTCTTTGAGAGTGATTGCAGTCAGTCCAATTTGACCTTGACTAACTGAAGACAGGTTGCTTCCCACCAGGTGACTTGCTTTATCGCCTTGCAATTTAAAGCAAGTCTCCCACAGCCTGAGGGTGTTGCATGATGGGTGACCGGTTGGTACCCAGAGGTTACCAACTGCAATTCATTAATTGGCAGGTGTGCTGACACAGTCTATGGTCCACACTTAAAAGACACTGAAATCTTTTTATACTCATATAAATAGCTGTTAGTAATGTCATTTGCTGATAACATGTGAATATTTATTTTTACTTTCAAAAGCTGCTATGGAACAGTACAGAACCCACATGAGTGCCAGGGGGAAAAGTAGAGAGTAAATTATGGACTTGTAAAAAAGGAAATTAAAAGATTTCCTTTTAAAAAAAAATTTAAGCAATGGCTGAGATTAAAGCTATGTAAATTAGTTTTTAGAGTTACAGAAAATCATTCACACTCATCAGGTTTTTCAGTTTCATGCAAATAGCAGATAAGCTGTGTCAGACATATAAATTTCCCTCTGGAGTCAATAAAGTTATTATCATTATTATTATTATTATTCTTTTCTAGAAAGCTTTCTAGAAAGTGTCTAATTGGCTCCAGTTTTCATCAACACAAACCCACTGGCCCTGCAGTAAGAGCATACCTGGGTAGAAAAACACACAATGGAGCACTGTCAGTCATGGATGGGCCTCCCCAGAGCCCGGAGCTCGACATTATTAAAGCAGTGTTGGATCTTGACAGAGAACAGAACAAAAAGCAGCTAATGAAGAGTTTTAAATGTCCTTCAAGAAGCCCGGTGAACTATTCCTCAAGACTACTTAAAGAAATGACAAGAAAGCTGCCTCAGAGAGTTCAGGTGTTGAATAAAGTTCATGCAAAATATTGACTCTCAAGTTCTGCTTTTGCCTTATACACTGTATTTCCATGTATGTTTCATTGTGTGTGGAATTTAAAGAGAGGCAAAAGTGAGATGGGATGATCACATTTGTTACTTTTCACAATATAATCCTTTCTTTCTTTGGTGGGCTGAGAGAAAAGTAAAAGATTTGAAAGTAAACTGGTCTTCATGAGTAAAATCAACAGAGATCCCGAAACACAAAGAAGGGCACGACTGAGAAAAAAGGTGGAAACTGCGTCGACACGTGGCTTCAGTTGAGCACAATAATAGACATTTTACATTTTTCTTCAACATTTTAATGACTTCAATTGTGACTGTCAGTCATCAAACCATCAAACAGAACCACACAACTAGTTACGTCTCCATAGAAAATCCTAATAATTTCCTGTGGGGTGATATGGTTTGATCTGATGCTGGCAAATGTTAAGAAAAAATTCTTTATCCATTTTTAACCTTAAAAGGGAGCACACTCCCACACCCAGGAAACAGCAATATTTACAGTACACACTGCTTTATAAAGCAGTATCCCTGCTGACTTATTGGATGCATTGTTTCCTTTAAAGTCAACCTAGTGGGGCAGCTGACTTAGGACCTCATCTATCTCTTCCTTTATCTGTCTTAGCATGAGTGATCAACAAGCTCTGCTCAGCCTTGGCTCATTTTAAATCTATTAATGCCTTTTAACAACATCACTGGATGTGAAGTTCCCCTTCAGCTGTACCATTTTATGTCCTGCAGTATTGTGCTTGGCGAAGGCTTTGAACATCCATTTCCTGTGTTGACGGTGCAGTCACAGCAAGCATTCGAGTCGCTCCATCATCTCAAATGGCAAATGCATGTGCTCACAGTGCCGTTTCTCTTTTTTCAAAAAATTCAAAACCAAGACAAATTCCACACGTGGGATTAAAATAGTATGGGAAGATGACATTTTGAGTTATGCTCAATAAAAAAAATGAATGACAACGTCTAGCGTTAAACACCAAAGAAGGATTCAGAGTCACAGGACAGACTGTATGTAAACACAGCATGCTCGAGAAACGACAGGCAAATAGCGGTCTGTGATCTACGAGAGCAAAACTCATAGTTTGGAAGACGCTCAAGTCCCGGAGAGATTGTAAATGACACCGATAGGGCATGGGAATGGCAATGTCAGGCTTGTAATAACTGTTTTTATATGCTGACGCTGCACTGTTGCTATGGTGAGAAATGAGGAGGCTGTTAAGAAGCTATCTACAGTAATTCCTGCTGACCCTGAATCCTGTCTCACAAGCATTATAGTGACAGCTAACTAGAGCAAGGGGCAGCTTCACAAACACATATTATTCAGTGCGCTGCAGATAATTCAAAACAGTAAACCAGACGATGACTTTGATCAAAGAGCTCGAACTGAAATGTTTGCAAATGGCACTTTCATTGCACAATGGTAACAGCATTGAGTCTAATGAAGCATGTAAAACTGTCTGCACTTTACATTTGGACCACATGGAGGGTATGACAACAAGAAGAGCTGACAGGAGAGATGGGGAGAATAGCGTGCAGGTTTGTTAGGTAACATCTATGGGGTTAGGAGATGGATGTGGACTTTAGAGGGGCGGATCACTAATCCCTTTCGTGTCTTGAAGGCTTCCAGATGTGGAACTCTCTGCGTGCACTAGGAGGATTAGTTGAAATTCAACCCTTCATGGGCTGCTGATTCGAAGCTGATAGAAGATAAGGTGGATAAGTCATTGCAGCTTGACTGTGTTAGACTGTGCCAGTCTCACCTGTCCAGATCATCTCTCTTCATGTCATAGTTCTTGAGCACTCGCAGCAGCTGCATGTCCTGACTGGCGAAGCAGGGAGGCAGCAGGCCGTGGATCCCCACCTGGAGACGCTCCTCCAGGGAGAAAGCCATGCCCTACAAACACACAGGCACAAAATAAACACACAATCAAAATCCACTGTCTGCCATCATAATAACACACACACATGACCTTCAGACTGGGTGAAACCACTGACTGTGAGTCCCAACTATCTGGTATAGTAAGCATACAGGAATGCAAAAGTCTGTTTTATTGAGCTCTTATTTTCTGACTCTCCGTTAATGGCAGGTAGGCATTTTTGGAATTTTCTAAATGAATCATAAGAACCATTTAGACACACACTCATGCATCAGTCTGAGTGCATCTCTATGTGTCAGCTTCATGTCTGACTCAGCTCCTCTGTCACTTTTCATTACCCTCAGCAACTTTTCCAATAACATTTACTTACCAGTCACTGTGCGTGTCTGTTACACTGTTACTGTTGACCCTAAACAGCAATACTGTGTATATAAAAACATTTTATGCCATGGTCTCTGTTTCTACTTTTGGATTAAGATATTTAGCTATGATCCGTGATGGCTGTTCCTAATCCAAAAGAGAGCTCACTCTGGGGAACCTGTGTGTATGAGGCAGAGGCAGCTTTCTGCAGCACCGAAAAATTGAAATGGATTACATTTGAAACAGCAGATGAGTGTAGATCGATTGGTTCAACCTTAATTACTTTCTTTAAATGATAGAATTATTTGTGTTTTTCTGCATGTCCTGCAATTAAAGCAGCACTAATCATTGTTGTGTTTACATACACTGCTAAGATGGTGAAGGGTTGCTTACAAGGGGGACTGAATATGAACATATACTCAGTTACCAGTAGGGGGCTCTGTGACTAAGAATGATGGAAGGAGAGAAGAAGTGAAGTGGATGGTGAGATGTAAAATGGCGAGCTACTGCTGAATATATACGTTCCATTACAAACCAAGCCGTCTCCGTTCTTCTGTCGAAACACCACAATCATCATGGTGTGTGTTGCAATACTGCTGTGAAATGTGAATAAATGAATATTTTAAGGAACACATTTACCACTTATTTGTGTTAAGGTGGGTTAAACTTGTCCTCAGCTCCGGCTGACTGCTTGCTCTCAGACGGGCTCCTCACTCTCAGATATGCCGCTGCTAACTCACATTCTGGTGTGATGTCAACATTTACTGACAAAGCCACGTACATAACGGGGCTCAGGGTAATGACCTGTTTCAACTTTGACCTCTGCGTTGGCTTTTATCTTGTTCACCCCCTGACCTGAACTGGAATACTGGAAAAACATGCATGAGTGGAGCATACAAAGAAGAGACTGATCACACTCAGGAGAAGTAATGCATCTTAAAGTGACAATAGAAAGAGGTGGGGTACTTTGGATACTTCAGCTCCTCTGAAAGGATGGCTGTCCCCAAAAAACCCATAACAAGCATCAAGCACACGTTTAAGACTGGAACAGCTTTGACTATTCTCTGCAAGTGAGGCATGATACGTCGAGCATTTTCAATCCATAAAAGTGCAGCGACCCGGTGAAACCTCAGCTTCAGCACGCCAGCTACTGTTGCTGACTAGTAAGACAGAAGCGAAGCCCTGCTGTAAACATCCCTGTGCTGGTTTCCATCCCCGGGCCACCAACCATTTACATGCAACCCTGCCAAACCTCTGGCACATTTATGTTTCTGGTTATGTTAAAATGGTTCTGAAGTTGTTAAAAAAAAGGCACTTGATCACAGGACCCGCTGCTAAAGAAAAGCAGCAAAGCATGAGACACAGAATAATAAAATTCTGCAATTTTGACGTCACTTGAACCATCAGTGCTGACCACAGACACGCTTCAAATTAGCTTTGCATTATTTGAATAAAAAAGCAGATGGTTTCCAAACTGTTGGTTTTAGATTTAATCTAAATGATTCTGGGTAATGAGGCGAAAGAAACAAGCAAAGACACGCCTTTGCCCTTTTTGGCGGGAGATCTGAAAGAAAGGGATTTTGTGTTTTCTTAATTGCCTACCAGCAAGCAGGAATTACTGTATGTAACTACATAAGTTAACAGCATGTAAACATGAAGTCTCATAAATCTGTTTTCTTTTTTTTAGTGACAGTACTAAATCTAAACTTGACTCAGGGAAAAACAAGGCATCAGTCATTTGAGATACTGAATTATGCACCCCAATCCGTCCGTCGTTAGCCGAGGCTCTGTGTAGCCTGTACTTAACGGACCTCAAAAGGACAGAAGCAGTTCTGAATTACAACCTTCCCCAATTATCAAAAGAGATTTTCTATTTTTCAGAGAGCCAGCTGTTCTCATCAGACTCTATGTGAGTTTGGAGCAGCAGCTGGACACGTCTGCAGCAGCAGACTATGCGAGAGTCTTAAAATACACACGGCAAAATGAGCTTAATATGAGCCTATAAAATCAGATTCCTCACAATGTTCCTCCATTAGCTGAGATTCACTGGCTGCAGCACACACTGGTGTCCTCTGGGGACTGGCTGCTTTAAACACAACTCACATTTGAACACTAAAGTTAAAAAACACTCAACACACACCCACATAAACAGACAAACGGGAGCCTTTAATTAGCCGAAACACGCTTTATTTGCGCTGGCTTACACTTCCTTTGGGAGAAATGGTTTTCTTGCACAGATTAACTGAGCAGATTTGCACACATGTAGCTCTATAATTAGCCTGCCCAATTGTGCGCTTACGTCCTACTTTCACAGTGCTTTCACAGCTCTCAGACTCATTAGATTTCACTTTCACACTGTCAGATTGTATGTGCAGGAAGGGTTTTAAAACAGCATTTGCATGCTAACTGAGTGATGTTTTTGGCTGCTTAATGACTCAAATCAAACACGCCCAAAACTTGTCCTGACTGAGGACATTTCTGCTGTTGTTCATTTCAGGCTATTTACAATACGCATGTTCTATTTTTACCTCAGTTTACAACAGATACACATCAGTCATGAGACTGTACTTTAAAGAGCCAACATATTAGTGCACTTAAACCCAGCGACACTTATTTTTTGGTACTTCTAAAGAACTTTTTTTACATGCTAAAGTAAGCTGATTGTTCTTTTAGTACGAGGAATGCTAACCACTATGGACATTAATAAAGGATGCACTCCATTCCTGCATGCACTTTGTCGCGAAATCGATCAATGTAGAGCAGTGTCACAAACCACGGAGGCCCCAGAAAAGTGCAATCAAACATTGAGTTTATTAACAGCCTGGAGAAAACATCAACATATGTCTTTTGACCAAAATACATGTTGTGGACACTTATAAAGCAGTGGGGTATGATGCAGATTATATGGCAGCAATAAAAGAATTTCTGTATCTCCACAACTTCCAATGTTAGAAAGTAACAGAGCAGTTGTGCTTATAGTCTTGTGTTGAATCTGGTGCATGTATCTCCACTGAACTGCAGCTGTTGATGGCAGCCAGCAAGCTTATAATGGGCATACTTAATCCAGTTCAATTCATTTGAGTTTTATTTATATCACAGAGCCAAAAATAATACAGAGAAAAGCCCCAATAATGGAACAGCCACCTATGAGCCCGCACTTGGCAACAGTGGGAAGGAAAACTCCCTTTTAAAAGGAAGAAACCTGTAGCAGAACCAGGCTCAGGGAGGGATAGGATAAATGTTTGCCTTACTCTGCTCTGCTGCCTTGGTGAGCTTTGCAAAGCAGCACATGAACCAGTTGTCCACCTACTGGAAGACTACTTCAGCATGGTTCAGGCTGAAACAGCAGTTGAGACCGCCACATCTCGTCTAGTTCGCAGACAGGGAAACAAGAGACAGAGATATAATAGTGTGGAAGGAAACTTTGCAGTCAGATGTGCACGGCGTACTTTACTAAGGTGGATAATAAAATTAAATATAAAAAAGTAGGTCATCAAATATAATTTTCAAGTGAGATAACAATTCTGCTTACTTAAACATTTAAGGAAGGAGAATGGCTCATGGCTCAGAGAATGCCATCCAGTCAGACAAATGCAGGAATCATGCATACACTAACTGGACTGGTTCTTATATAGCACTTTTCTACTCTACCTGAGCACTCAAAGCACTTTAAACAACAAAAATGTGATGTTCACACTGCTAACTCCTTGCTGGTGATGTTTTATTTCCTTCCATGCAATGTGCCAAGAAAATGTAACTGATTAGAAGAATGTTTTAGGAGACAGATTTTTTATTGCCAGGAATCATTTTTGTTCATACTCAAAAATATGCACCTTTAGCCTGGTGCGAAGTTGCTCTGCAAGTGAACTCTGTGACCTGAGAGACATCAGTGTTGGACATGTTTCTTTTAAGTAGAGAATCGCATAATGTCTTAATCTGTTCGCTTTAGGTCTCAGGGTCTAAAGAGAAAAGAACAGAAAAAGAAAAATACACCAGAAAAAAGCAAATATTGAATTTACACTGTACAATATATCACAGCTCTTGCCCATTGCCACGCTTCATTAAGAATAATTACCGACATGGTTCAGAGGCAACCAGTTTCACATGTGAAACGGATACCATCCACTAAGTCTGGCCTTAAATGACCAATTAACATCCCTGACAAAGGATCGAGCAGCTCAGCAGTCCAGAGGGGGAAACACTGTGCTCCAGAATCATTTCATGATTAAAGATAAAACCTAGCGGCCGGGTCAGACCTAGCCACTTGGGACAACAGAAGAAGAGTGCAGGGGTGGGGTGCATAAGATGGCTTTATGGTAAGAAGGATTAGCAGTACATGGTTCAGAGAGTTTGGCAGGGCAAAGCATGGGAACCACTAACACCAGATTTGACATCTTTTTGACTTATGACTTGAATATTGACTCTGCACCACCCGTGTTGTCAGCATGACAACAAGAACTGCCAATCTCTTCAGTCCTGGCGTCTTGTTTGTCTTTCCCTCAACATGCTTGTCGATCGACCTAATAATGTATAAAGAAGACCGTTCTCTGAACACGAGCCAGGGTAAATACATTTAAGGAATGGTGGCCTGAGCTTTCATCTAACAGCGGAAAAGTTAAGATAGCTGCACATGGAGAAAAATGTGGACCATTGCTCTCCTTTAGTCCAACCGAAAGTTTGCAGAAGAATTCCAACCGTCACTCACATATATAGCTCAGTTAATTATGTAAGAAAGTCTCAAACTAAATGACGCAGCATGCTAACAAAAGATCCACATATTCTTAGTAGAACAAATATCAACATTTGTCTTCACTATATTTTCTTGGTTTATATTCTTTAAAATGAAAGTACAGTGACAAACGTAGACACTTGTGTATACACACAAACCATCTCTATGTTTGTTTGTCTAAACACAGGTTTCTGAGTTTCACTGCTGCTGTTCGGGAGCCCTAAACTGGGCTGGGCGGGATAAACCCTAGAAAGCTTCCACATGGCCCTAACCACATCTGAAGTGCCCGCACCCTGTGCCAACACATGTGATGCCCGCAGCCTCATGTTCCAGAAGCCGCAGTAGCAACCTTAACCTGTAATCTACCCACTGGGCAGTGCCAGCTCTTAACCTTGGACTGGTGCCATGCCCACCCCTAAATACTCAGTGGATAGAGGAAACTTCTAATTAGATGCCAGAAGGCTAAACAACAGAGATGAAAGTACAAGTCCTTTGAAGCTGATAAAATGCCTTTCTGTTCTTCCTATGGAGTTCAAAGGGTGGGCTTGGTGCAACTTTTCAGCATGAAGATTTAGAAACCTAAACATTCTGCTGTCTCAGCCTTTTAATTTCCTTCAGGCCACTACCACACAGAGTTCAGTCTAACATTGAGCTTTTAAGGTTGACAGTAAAGCCACTCCCTTCAATACAGCCTTCAACTATTCCTTCATGTAGAAATTCTTTAATGTCACGAGAGGAGAGGGCTTCTTATCCCAACAATAACACGGTCCAGAAACACTTTCTCACACTGATATTTCACTGTGAAAAGCATGCAGTGAATGCTGTATGTTGGAATTTCCTGCACACGATGACAAATTACAAACATGAGTGAAACAATTATATGACTGTCATGCATTCAATGCAGTGTGATATGAAACAACTGTTTCCTCATGGGGCTGATAAAAGGGCTGTATCTGCTGGGACAGGCGAAGCATTTTAAAGCTTAACAGAGTCATCAAGGATAACTTGATTTGAACTAACTTATATTCCGAGGTATAAACAAACATCAGATCCAGTTATGTTACGCAAAGAAACCATGTGCTATAATTAATAATGTAAATGTAATGTTGTAGTTTATTTTGGGGAAACTGAGTTCTGGCTGCCGAAGTGAACAGAACATAACAAATCAAAGCCTTCCATCACATCCACCAAGTCAGATAATCATGTAGGAATTGAGCTCTGTATTATCTAGCTGTAATGTGAGCTGAAAAACCAAGCCCACCGAGGAAGCAACCTGAAAAACGACATCAGAAAAACAAACAAACAAGGAAAAACAATTCTCCCTTCTGACATCTGTACATGTGGGAGACTTTTTAACTCTCTTATTTAACTTGCATTACAGGTTAAAGCTGCATCTTTAGTAATGTGACTGCTTGAGTAACAGGTTAGTGCCACCAGCTCTTTCCCATATTTCAGTGTAGTGGAACACAATCTCACAACCATGCCTGTGGTGTTATTGTTTTTACTGGCATTTTTGTCAAATATGAAGCTGTCAGGCTGGAGAAAAAGAGGAAGGCCACAGAGAAGATTCACGGATGTAGTGAAAGATGACATGCAGAGGATTGGTGTGTCAGAAGAGGATGCTAGGGACAGGCTGAGACGGAGGCTGATGATCTGCTGTAGCAAGTACCGACACCATTTAATATCATAGACGCACGTTTTATTTTTAAATAATAGCCAGCCACACAGACTGAGTTTCATTTTTCTCCATTTCTTATTGTGCTCCCTGAGCTTCAATGTTTCTCCTGCAGAGACAGCCCCTATTGAAAGTGACCAGAGCCTAGCACGAAACAGAGGCCTTTCCCCATTGAGCCTCTCTCAACCACAATCACAGATCAGACAGGGGGACAAAAGCCCACAGGCCTTCGACAGGGAAAGGGCTCAAATGTTTGGCACTGAGATAAGACCTGGCAGAGATGTGTGTGGTCACAGAGCACTTCTCTATTCAGGGCTGTGTGAGAGAGGGAGTGTGGGAGAGCCAAGGCAATACACAACATGGCCTTCATGTACATGTTTAGCACATAAACTGCTGGATGAAGGTGGTGTATAGTGATAGACATCTTAACCCCACTTCCTCTCATCCATCTGTTGCATCCTTTTTTCTGCCTTTAAAAAAAAATGTTTTTCTTGCTGTTGCAACTAATGATTCAGCAGTATTTATGAGAGCTGCAAATGTAGAGTGAAAAAAAAATAGGGCAGAAAAGGGTTTGTACATAATAACAGGTAAACCACATCATATACACTGTAAAGCTATAAAGGCAAAGAGGTTTATGGGGTGTTAATGCATGTCTTTAAAAGAAAACTAAGGCAGAGTAAGCTTGATTTGCAAGTCATAAGTACAGTAAGTCTCTAATCTGAGGGTTGGGCTGGGAATCAAGTAATCTTTTAATTGCATGTATTCAGGATCCTCAAAGGTTTGATGTTTTGGCACTATTTGACCCTTTAATAAAATAAATACTGGAGCTATTTTAAACATGTCAATAACATTTCATTTGCCACAAGTCATTGAAAAGTAGAGTTTCAAATCCTTTAAAAAGACTGTCTCAGAGACTACGGTGCTGTTAAAAAGTATTTGGCCCTTTCAAGTTTTCTTATTTGTTACACTTAG
The DNA here is from genome assembly GCF_000239375.1 of Pundamilia nyererei. NCBI lineage: Eukaryota > Metazoa > Chordata > Actinopteri > Cichliformes > Cichlidae > Pundamilia > Pundamilia nyererei. Next base: position 1,429,640 of record NW_005187510.1, read on the forward strand.
ATGGTTAAGATCACAAAATGCAGTTTTTAAATTATGATTTTATTTATCAAGGGAAAAAGCTATCCAAACCTAACTGATCCTATTTGAATTTAGCTTACTAAAAAAATGAAATAATTAAATGCTTCACAAGGGGGACAATTACTTACTTACAATTACTTAAAAAGGGTTCAGGTAGGTTTGGATAGCTTTTGTCCTGTAATAAACAACATAATTATTTAGAAAACACATTTGCATTTACTCATAATAATATCAAATCGTCTAATTTCAAAATTCTCTAAATTATTATTTTAATGCAAGAAAAGCATTCAATAACTTGTCTGGCTTCCCTTACAGAACTCCTTCTTTTAGAGAGTTCTGGGCTGGATGGTTTGCTTCCCTGAACCCTGCTAGCATTTTAGTGAGTGAGTGGGAGAGAGTGGTAGGATATATTTTACAACTTGGAAAGCAAAGAGCAGAAAAACTTTATCCTGGCAAAAAGAAGACACTCTTTTTAAATGGCTGGCAATACAAAAGTTGACTTTGAATAGACCTGAAATAAAACTGCAGAGGGGGGTAACATTTGCGTAACATTAAACGGCACTGTGAGAAAGTTATCTACAGCGGTTAAGTTCACCCACACTGCTATTACACCATAGACCAGTGGATCTGGATTCACTTCGGCTGGTGATGTCAGAGCTCCTCAGACCAGCGATCTCGCTGCAGCTGACCAAACAGGGAACAGAGGACTGCTGAGGTTGTTCCCATAAACACCACCACCAGCGCCATCTACTCTACCCCTCTATTACTGCCACGTGTGCGCCCCACAATGCAGCTTAGACTCATACAGTTAGATGTGCAGCCTACAGTAGCAAGTAGGACCTTAGTTAACTATGTCAATGTGTCTGCTAAGCCAAAAACAATGTTTCTTTTCCTTGCATAAAAAAAAAAAGTTGCCTTGAAGCTTAAGAAATACCCACGTAGACATCTCAATTCCTGAACCTGAATACAATATGTGCCCCAGACGTGCCGAGTAATCCCATTCAGACTCCAAAACACATGCAGGAGACTGGTAAATATCAAGAGTCAGCTGAAACTGAATTAGAAACTTGCTATCACGGGAAGCGTCCTGATGAGTTCATTCGGTTGGCTGACTGTGACCCACACCGGGGGAGACTCTGGCTAACAGCTGAGGGAAAAACTGAGTCATACGCCTCCTTTTCCTCCATCACAGTTGCAGTGTTTAGAAACACACACATACACACACACATTATAAAGAAATAGTGATTTTTAATGCAAATTTAAGTAAAATCATCATAAGCACGTACAGCTTGTGCAGACAATGTGCACAGGGTTTTGTACGTACTTCACAAACACACACACCACACTCAAAACTGTCCTAAGACCTGGTTTTGAGGCCCAAAAACATGAGCAGTGAGTCAGTTTAATCTCGCCACAAGAGAAGAACCTTGACGAGCCGCATGACGTCGTCATTGTCCAGCAGCGCACCGTGCCATCCTCTTGTTTAATCAATAGCGGCATGTATGTCTAGACGCTGTGAAAACAGCTGGTGGGGGTAAGACAGTGGATATCCCAGTGGAATGACAGATTTATCCCATTGTTATCATAGCTGGGATTAGCAGATAGAATCCAAAGATTAGAAAAACAAGGAAAAGTGACAAAAACAAGGAAAAGAGCGGGAAAAGAAAGAAAGAACGTAGGGGGCACGGCTGCTGTTTTATGAGGTCAAAGGCAGAGTGCTGGGGCAGCCAGCGTTTGGCTGGTGGGGTGACTGGCTCACTGGATGTAATGGGCCAGTAGTCGCAGCTATTTAAGTCTGTGATCAGTCAGCCGACCAGGATCGTTATATAACAGCAAAGCTAACCACCACCACCACCGACACACTCAGCTCAGCCTCTCTCTGGTGCTGCCACGTAGGAAAAGAGAAAGAAATTTTATAATAAGCTGAGCTGTAAGCAGAACTGAACTCATCAAACTTCTGCTTGTTAGTGGCAAAAGCATCCTTAGGCTGTCATGGGGCAAATTTTGATATAAAAATCCAAACTCCAGTCCCTTTAAAAATATTAGAAACATTCCTCCTCCTCACTCATAATTTCTCTCTTACCTCCCACCTGACTCCTCTTTCTTATCTATGCATATCTTAGAAAAAGCAAGTAGTCTGTGTATGCATGTGTGTCTGTTTTAGAGCATGATCATCATTTAAACTCCATATGGAGTTGGCTCATAAATGGTCTAGGGTTTCAGAGTTCTTTATATCCTCAGGCAAAAAAAAAATCCAAAAATCTTGGGTTAGCCGTGGCTATCTGGGTCAGCTGAGCCTGAATAGCCTCTTTCTCCTCCTCCTGCTTCCCTGCACAGGAAATAATCCAAAGTCCGCGAAGTTGCGGAACACGAATCTTAAATTCAAAAAAAGTCACTGAAATAAATGTTTGCTGGGTCCAACATGGTCAGGTCATTCTGTCACAGTCTGTGGGAGGCAGACTGTATGGATGACGAAAAAGGGCCCAAAATGCAGACACCAAGATAAGCGGAAATAACTTGAATTAACAAAAAGCAAGTCGTTTAATATGGCTGATAGAGAAACACAAAATAATACAAGGGGCAATCAAAGATGAGAATAAACAGTAATCTAAACTGGCGAAACTAAAAAGGAGCATGGAGCATGGAGCATGGAGCATGGAGCATGGAGCATGGAGCATGGAGCATGGAGCATGGAGCATGGAGCATGGAGCATGGAGCATGGAGCATGGAGCATGGAGCATGGAGCATGGAGCATGGAGCATGGAGCATGGAGCATGGAGCATGGAGCATGGAGCATGGAGCCCAACAGACAACCTGACACTGAACAAAGGAGGACAGAGCACTTAAGTACACAGAGAGATAATGAGGGGATGGGAACAGGTGGGACCACAGCTGGGACAAATCAGACCTAACGAGACGGGGGAAGCAAAACTAGACACACCGTACATAGGACAAGGACTTTCACAATAAAACAGGAAACAGAATGGAAAGCAGACATAACACGAACGTGATAACATAAGACAAGCAGCATGAAACACATAAAGGGTGAAGGGAACTTAAATACAGGGGAATAAAACACAAGAGGAATCTAAAAAACAAATGAACTTAGCTAACGTAATGAACTTAAACATCAACATTAAAATAAACTAAAGCTTAAAACGCTGGGTCAACAGACCCAGGAATGTGACAAGATGTATTTTGTATTTTGCATTTTGTAAACTATAGTTTTATGTAACTTTCTTTCAGTCATTTTCAGCAGACATCTTGCTAAATGTTAATCTGTTAGCTTGCTTTGGCTGTTGTCCCCATGGTACTTACACTGAAGACAATAAGCTAAAAGAAATTAGGCAGGCTCACTAACACGTATACATAATGTGTGAGCCCTGCATTCTTTCTCTGATTTAGCTTTTTTTCCAATATTGTGGCATTAATCACTATACCTTCAACAGTAGTCTGTAGCTTTGATCTTAAGTATTAGAGCTGGAAAGGAAGTAGGTGGAAAAAGAGAACAAAAACAAGTGTTAATACCCTTTCATAGTGCAGTCTTCAGCATCTAGCAATGCACAGCCAACAACCTGTGGGGCACTGTAGAGGTGTGTGATGGTGTTCTTGTGTATATTTTACACCACTGTAAGAGCGTAAGTGTGTGATTGATGAGGGATGAAAGAGAAGGAAAAGAGAAAGAAGGAGTGAAGGGCTAAATGAATGCATTCATTCATGCCACCGTGTGCATGCATGTGTGTTTTTGCTCACTCTGTGCATTTTAACTGCAAATCATACAGCAACCATAAATTTGGATTGAGGTGTGCACTGACTGGTTCTTGGCCAACACAAATAATGACCCCTTATACTCTACTGATGACCTTTTCCCTGTAACTCTAGGCTCCTTTAAAAATATTAGAAACATTCCTCCTCCTCACTCATAATTTCTCTCTTACCTCCCATCTGACTCCTCTTTCTTATCTATGCATGTCTTAGAAAAAGCAAGCAGTCTGTGTATGCATGTGTGTCTGTTTTAGAGCATGAACATCATTTAAACTCCATATGGAGTTGGCATATAAATGGTCTAGGGTTTCATAAAGGGAAAGTGATGTAGGTCTCAGTGTAAACCTAAACCTGCTGGATACTGGAAACATACTTCACAAGAATACCTTTCCTGATTCTGAGGAAGCAAGGCTACTTGCATCACTGCACCCATTGTTCAAAATGGCCAGGGAAGTCATCCTTTTCCATATAAATTCTATAAGCATCAGCAATCAAGTGGAAACACCAGCAATATTAGAAAACCTGGCATCCTGAAACAAAGGCCTGCTCTTAGAGAAATGTGACCTAAGCTGTGTCTGAAAACCACGCCACACCCTGATCCTCACTAAACCTTGGTAGATGTCCTCAAAAAGGACTGTCTGCACTTTACAGTTTGCTTTTTAAGAAACAATTTTTAACAAGCATCTGTGAAACCGGCTGAATTTTTAACTACACATTGCTCAAACTGGACAAAAGTGCTTATTTGCTGAGGACTATTCTCAGCTGTGGGTGAATATACAAAAAGTCCTTCTAGAACACACACAAGCAAAAACTGAAAAGGGCTGAAAGTGGCCTGTTCTAAAAACAAAGCGTGCCGGATGATTGCTGTAAGTCTGTGCTGCTATTTAACTCAATTCCAATACGTCCATGTTTGTTTCATCACTGATATAAGCAGCAGCACATATCAGTAACCTGCATCATGTGTTAAATGTGTCTCTAAAACATGCCTCATAAAATAATCTGGATTAGAAGACTGGCGTTGCCCCAAAAGTATGTTTTAAAAAGCTCCAAAACAAGTTGTTTCAGACAGTGGACTGACTGAGGAGCTGTAATTACCTGTGTGGCTTCGGAAAAACAAAAGAAAAAAAAAATCAATCAAAGAATCCACTGAAATGAAGGGAAGCATAAACACTTTGAATGACACAAGGTTAGCACATGTTCACTGGGTTTAGGGGGGAAAAACAGCTACTAAAATGCCTGTACATTTTGGAGAATGTACACAGTGCATCAAAAGCCTGTGTGGTTACACATTTGCTTCAGTCAAGCTAAACTGTTAGTCTCAATAAACAAAGTACAGGGAGACAGTTAACAAGTCTGAGGCAGGAATGTGATGGCAAAGGTCAGAGATGTCTGTGTGGAGTTAAAGCTCACTCGTTCATTTCAGAACTCCACACATGGCAGATAATTATAGGCTAACTGGACCGACCGTGGACTTCGATAAATAGGAGTGGGTTTCTGTTAAGCACATAGCAGGTGTAACAGTCTTTCCCTGCATTTTATAAAGGCCACCCCGAGGACCACTAAAGTGTTTCCTCCCTCTGAAAAGTAAAAGTGAAGGGTTTCTTAAATGGCTCTAAAAGTACACAGAGTGTAAATGGGAAGTGTATTTATGGCTTCTGCCTTGCACTTGCAGGTGTAACACTGATGGATGGAAAATCTTGCAGAAATGTATGTGCATGAATTTGAGTCCATGTAAGAAAAGTGAAAGGTAAAATGTGTCAACTTTCAGTATTTCCCTCACTATGGTGAGGGAAATACTGAAACTCTCCAGAAGGACCTTGAGTATGGTGAACACTATGTTAGGGGTTTCCTCTTTTAGTAGAATTTTCATTACAAATAGTCATGATCAATCCTATGTGAGCACTTCATGTTAACACAATTGTTTGCTCCAAGTGCCATAAAGTTGACCACATGAAAGTGAAGAGAAAAGACATTTATGTTTCTGCTGCTCATTGTATTTTTTTCCTGTTTGGGTGTCTGTGAAAATACTCGACAGCCGAGGGAAGAGATTTCCACAGACTCTACACAGGATTCACTTCAGTCCTGGCTGTTCCATGGGGTGCTCATCACACCCCTAGACCAATAAGACCTGTACCACAATATTTATAATCCCTTTGCAGGTGCTTAATTTCGCAGGACATAATAAGGCTTATGTAAGGTACTTTCTTTGGTTTTGTACGTTGTTTTTTTTAATTTTACAAAAATTGAGCGCACTTTACATTATATCTGTACATAATACACAAAATACACAAAAATTAATTGTTGACATCCTTTTTATTTTTAAATGAAGTAACATTTCCTACATTTCAGAAATTTTATTTAGACTCACTTTACTCAGTTAGCTCATTGTTTCTGGTTTCTGTGGTGTTTAAATTTATGATATTTTACATAAAAATTTCAATTTAGACCAAGTTAAGGTTTTACAAGAACAGCAGTCCTTTTGTTCTGTCTTTCCCAGTTTAATTCACCAACAATACCATTATCAGGATCTTTGGCAGTGTGGGGAGGCAGTGTTATGGCATGGGCACATATGGCTTCCAGAGGAACTGGGCCACTAGTTTATTGATGATGTGAAGTTTTCTGAAGTGTACAGACCTGTACAATCTGCTCAGGTTCAGCCAAAAGCTGCCAAACTGTTTGGACGGCACCCAGTTACTAGTAACCAGCACCTCACAGAGCAGGACTTTCAGCTGAAGATAAAACTGAAGGCAGTGAGAATAACAAACAAGCAGCAACTGAAGGTGACTGCAGGGAAGGCTTGCAGAGCTTCTCAAGGGAAGATTTGGTGATGCGAGCTAGACCTCAGGCAGAAGTCCAGAACAAATGAAAAGGGTTTCTATCTAATTATTAAAAAACAACAATTATTCATAAAATGATGTTAGTTTGTTCAATTACTTTTGAGCCTCTGAAAATGTGGAACTATACATAAAGATAGCTGTAATTCCTAAACAGTTAATGCAAAAAATGTTTGTAAACCATTTGCATTAAAGATGAAAGTTTGCACTTCTATCGCTGCTTAATCTTAAATATGCTGTGCTGGTGTACAGACCCAAAATTACAAAAAAATAAGAAATTTCACTGTCCAAATACCCTTGAACCTACCTGTATGACACAATAATGTCTTTTTTAAACATACATAAAATACACATCTTTTTAGATAAATGTGGGACTGGGTTTAAAAAGTAAAGTATCTCATAAATCTCTACTTTCAGCTGTCAGCTATGCTTAGAATTTATAGCTCGTGTCTAAAATTTACATCCACTATTTGTCCATGTTCCATCAAAGCAACAGGACAATCTGCAGCAAGGTGTAGGTGATGGACATCATTTAAAACACACCAAAGGACAGTTCATAACTTGTAGAGCATAGCAGCAAATGTGTGGAAATAAAGACTGTACAATGCCTTATAAAACTGAGCAGTGACTTGAACAAATACTACCTTTAAAACCTGATGTTGTAGATGCGAATGTCCAAAATTAAAGACTGCAGTGTCATTTTTATGCCCATCTAAGTTCTCACTTTTGAATGTCTGTATTCAGTGTGAAGGTAGAGAGAGCATTACCAGCTTTCTTTACCATTTGAGTTTCTAAGCAAAGGCCAGATACCCCCATCTGTTTCCTGCTAAACTGGAAGCCATAGCAGAGTTCAAGAGGATTACCCTCTGAATAAAGCCCTTTAAATCCATCCTTTCCTCTCAGGAGGAAGACAAAACGCACACATCAGCGCCCAGTTGTCTCCTCTCAGGATCTTACAGCCTGACTAAGCTTTTCCTAAAAAATACCTTGCAGCAAATGTGCCATGTCAGGCATGCATGTGCACCTAATCAGATCTGCTCATTAGCAATCGAACTTTGTTCAATGGCCCAAATGCATCCATCAGAAAGCTAACTAGTGATTTCTATATCAACATTTTAGCCACATGTTGTTAATAATACTGTCAAAGAAAAGCAATGAGGAAAAAGCAGACTGAGAAAAGAAAATGAGGAATTAATGGACACAGGTGGAGTCCTCACTACACAACCAGAAGTTTATTATGTGAAAATGTTCTTAAATTGTTGACATAAGCTGGAATTGGATTGTTTGTTATGTGCTTGGTAAAAATCACAATGAAACCCATAGAACCATGATGCCTGCCATGATTTTTATTTTTATTTTTTTTAAATATAAAACATATAACAATTGTTGCATTACTTAATATCAAAACCTTAATCTAAAGGACAATGGCAGGGTAATGGCAACTTTGCACTGGGTATGGGTTTTATGTGCTCAAATAAAACTACTAGTAAGAAGGAAGAAAAAAAAACTATACAACTGGAAATATTTCTGCAACCAGGGGAGTCACCCACCGCTGGCTACTAAAGAGAATGCAGGTTTTCAGACTCTTTCAGAAAACTTAAAATCCCCATAGTACTATGTCAGCGACTGCTGGCTTACTTGTGGTTCTTTGGATATTTCGATTTTAATGTAATTCTTTTTTCTTTTTTTTCTTTCTAATAGTAGATACTTTTTTAATTTCACCTGTTGAGAATGAAAAAAGAAAACTAGCAGAAGAAAACGAGATCAATAGAATAAACAACATCACGATGATATATGGGAATATAATAATAAATAATAATAAATACTAAATATTAAACATTATTGTGCAGCACGTAAGATCGACAGTGCACAGTGTGCTTTGAGGTAGGAGCCAAAAAGGGTGCAGTTTGTGTGTGTGAGCACCCGTGTGTACACCTGTGAGCATGAGCACGCTTGTGGTTCCTTCATGTAATGATCTGCTAGAGGGTGTGGGGGAGCCACTGCCCCGTCCACCAGGGCATGAAGCAGGTATGGAGGAGATCAAGACTCCAGACATCCAGAGGCCCCCAGAACACAAGAGACCACGGAAGACCAACAGAGGGGCAGCTGTGCCACTATCCCAGAAGGAGCTGACGAGAGTCCCAGATGAGGGGTCACTCAGCAGCCGCGGAGCAGAAGCCAGGAGGGGTTGCAGTGCCCGTGAGCTCCGCCGGCAACCAGCTGTGCCAGAGTGACCGAGCCCCAGGCAGAGAGGCCGAGGGCACCCCACCCCCGAAGTGGCCCGAGTGAGCCCCAGGCTCCAGGCCCCGATAAGCAGCCACCAAGGAGTGAGCCGGTGTGTACCGGTGTATCCCCGGACACAAAGAACCTCCAACGCACCGATGTCTGAGGGCATCTGTCACTGGTAGGGGAAGTGGTGGGGGAGATAGGCCTCCATACCTTGGAGGACCTGGGATGTCCCCAAAGAGGTGGCGTCTGATACCCGACCTGACATATAGACACAGACAAACAGGCACACACAGATACAAACATCCATTCCCACCCTTATGCTCTCATATGCAATATGCGATTTTAATTTAGTTTTTAATTCCACTGGCTTCACCGGACTGTATTGCACAGCTTTTAAAAATGGAGTAAAGTAACATATTTCTCTTGCCCAAATCTGCAGACAAATTCTGAGCTCTGAGTCACTCCTTACTTTGATGGGTCATGTACTCCGCCGAGCAACCCTGAGTTCTGAGACTGATCAACAAGGTCGTCTTAAATCCTCCATCTCAAGCAAATATGCAAAAGCAGAGTTCCTTAAATCAGGAGGTGCCAACTTGCGAATGCAGAGACATGTTGGTCAAACAGTCTTGAAAGCGGAGCCGCTGTTGACCTAAGGAGGGCAGCCTTAAAGTGGGTGGAGGCAGCAGACATGCAGAGTTCCTTAAACACATCCAGTTCCCTTGAGACAGCCCTTTTCATGCTGCAGAGCCCAGGTCCCTTAGGAGCCAGAGAGTTCCTGGAAAAATGCCCAAGGCCCTTAAGAAAATCAGCTCTGTGGTCCAAAAGTTCACTTTCAGCTAGTACTGCAGCATTCATCGGACACCTTTGGGTGCCAGCATGAGCCTTGACAGCAATGTGCAACTCTGCAAGTGTTGCCACTCTCCTGTTATGAAACTTCATTTGTACTGTTTATTTTCTGCCATAAAAAGCAAGTAATACCCTCAAGCTGATTAATGCAGACAGGAAAACACAAATAAGACACATGTCTTACTGAAGAGTCCGATGGCTGACCTGTCTTAATGGAACAGGAAATCTCCCACAGACGGCCAATCCAATTTCAGAGTCTGTCCTAAAATAACTGTCTAATTCGTCCGTCAATACCCAGAAGGAAGAACAAATATATTTTAAAAGCAGATTGTGAACAGTCAATTAAAGCAGTCATAAATACAAGAACGGTATACTCTGGGTGAGTCACTGTGTCACATATATTTGTGTCCTCTTTATTTATTTTAAGGTCTATTTATTGAGCTGAGTTTCCTTTGTAGTGTCTGCCTGAATTTGCATTTTTTGTTTTTGGGAAAAAATGCAAATGCAATTAAGTTGCGCCCAATTAATGTTTTGCCAATGTATCACCTGTGAATCTACTGCTCCAGTAAATTTAAAAAAAAATCTAAAAGTAATTAACGTCTCTCTTTACTATAAAAACACTGATATAGTTAAAAAATGTTGGGTCATCAATAATGCTATATATCATGGTCAGAGATAACACATGTCTTTTCATTTAAAAAAATTTCATAGTTTTTTTTTTAATCAAGGGTGGAATAAATTTTAAGAAATTCACATAAATTTCACAATTACTCAAAGTTTTTCTAAACTTTATGTGTCATCAAGTTTGTTCGGTGTATGAAGGGATTTGCCCTTGTGAGGAAACCCACTGATTGCTGAGCGAAGTCAGCAATTCCTTTGGAATCAACTGACTTTGCTGCTCAATTTCACCACTCTATCTGCAGGCGTGACCAGGCCTTTACCCTATTGATTGAAGGGCATTAAAACTAAGCACCTCCTTTTTCATGAAGCTGCAACATCACAGAGCCTGTCAGTCTGCATGCCATCAGTCATAATGATAGCCATCTCTTCTGTCTCTGGAAAAAAACATTTGCACATAATGGTCATACACTCACAAGCTGCAGAACACTGAAACCAAACACTACTCTTAAATTCTGATGCATCTTTGTTAAGTCTAGACAAGACCTCCAGCGTGCTAATATAACAGACAAAAGCAGCATTGAGGAGGCGAGGGGAAAACGACAGGCTGAAAGAGGAGGGATGAGCTTCATAGGAGGGTGATGAGGCTCAGACAGTCTCCCTCTTTCTGTCTGGGACAAGCTAATGGCTTCTCCGTTGCACTCATGTGAATGAGTAACACAAACACCCTCCTCCCCCCCCCCATAAAAAAGTGAGCTGAGGAGGGACCGCTAGTTGGAAGGAATTGCTGTTAAACACACACGAGAAGTGTATGTGTGTGCGTGCAGACAGTTGAATTGACAGTCTGATCACGTTACACGAAGTTTATTTGAGCCAGCCCTGGAGAAAACACTGATTAAAGCACTCATGGTGCAGCAGGTTAACAGCACAGCATAGACATGTGTGTTCGCCCCTGCGTGTGCACACATGTGTGCGTGTGAGTGTGTAAAGCTCAGGTTAGCGGGGTGATCACTGGAGGGGAAACGAGGGTCCACTTTCTCTCTCGCTGCCCGATCCACTCCAGTCTATCAGAGGAATGTCTGTTCACCCGTGATGTGACCTTAAACACCTGGCCACACCTGGGACAACTCTCACACATGCATGTCACACACACATCCACATAGCGAAGCGCATTAACAAGTGTAGCTGCTCTCTATGGAGTTTAGCACTGAAACTCTTGTACTGTTTTCAGTGCTTAGGCTTGTAATCTGACTGACAACATCATCCCTAGTTTAACCACAGACAGGCACTAAACAGCTTGTAACACCCCCCTCCCATACACACACACACACACACACACACAAATTGACGCAACAAACTTTCTCACGCACAATACGATCAGGATTAAAATGAAAAAAATATAGAAGCAAAGACAGTTATGATAGCTATGATGCTAATCTGGATACAGAAGAGGACTTTGTAAACCAGGACTTTGTAAACCAGTAGCTATGTCCATCTTTGATATACTGTGTATGGTTAGAGGAAGCTTAGTTTATCTGGGTCTTACAAAATGCAGAAACAAGCCTGAGACAGCCCAGCTAGTAGCTTATTCTGCCATCTAAAACACTTTAGCTTGAGCTAAACACTAATATCAGCTTATTTACCATCTTGCTTGGTTTAACTTTTAAGCATGCTAACATTTGCTAATTAGTGCTAAAATTACAGCTGTGGCTTATGGGATTTTTGTTTTGGTGGTATTATTATCATAAACCAAATAAAACAATCAAGCGACCAATAAGAACATAGTTATTTATCTGTGTCCGTCTATCCTCAAACCATACAAACGTACTAGAGTAGAAATCAAATGATGTTAAGAGTTCTTCATCTTCATCCTAGGAAAACATTGCTGTCCTTATTTGTCTTTTATTTATGTCTTTGATTTTGGGTGCCATCAATCTGCTCATCCACAGAAGCAAAGCAGTGCAATTCCCATACTTCTGAACTCCTCGTGTTGCAAAAACTTAACATTTGTCAGAATTTGGCAACACAGTAAGTGCTCCTTGTTCATTCCTGCTTCCATCAAGAGATCCTCATGAAATGCTCTAATTTAAACCTAATGCACTATCATCACAAACACTCAAGGATTTCCCCTAGGATGTGAAATGTTGATTCTACAATAGGTGGGTGCTAGAAAGCTATGGTAATGATAAATGCACAAAAAATCCCAAGGTCCATGGGAACCTTGGCTAGCAGCACAAACAAAGCATTACACTAATGCTTCCCCAAAACAGCAAACTGTCAGCATGAAACTTTTCCAAGTCGTGACGGTGCAGAAAACAAACTCTGTCCTCGTGTCTCACTGGTGCGGTGAATCAGCAGCCATCAAAGTTCCAGACTCCACTGGCTAAAATCAGTGCCATGTCATCACTGTGTTTTCTTTTAAGGAACTGTGACACAACTCAGTTAGAGAGCATGCAGGCTTATGAAAACCTCATCAGGTTTTGATATAGATGCAGAGCAGCTGGAGCTCATTATGTTTCAAATGGAACAAACACCAAAGCACAAGACAAATGCCCAAAGGAGAGGATTTAGAACCAGACAACAGCAGCAATATTCCCACTTCCGAATTAAAGGCAGTTTTTATTTGTTGCCATTTGTTCGTTAGTTGCTAAATTTATTTATGTCTCAGTTTGAGGAAAATGCAAACCCGGCGAAGGAAAAAACAAAATCCTTTGCTGAAACAAAGTTACAGCCAAATGAGAGAAAATCTAACATGAGAGCTTAATGACTTCCAGTTGCTTGAGCGTTATCAGAAAGGTTTCCATTTTGGCATACCAGGACATCTTCAATGCCCAATCAGATAGACTGCTGTTTGCTGCTCGCCAAATCTGAGCGAGCAGCAAACAGCAGCCATCTGAGCGGCCATCTTGCAACATTATATGTGGAGGCTGTGGTTAAAAATGAGGCATCCACATGGACTTTCCATTTTGCTCAGTATTCATGGGCTCAAATGATGCAGAATGTTAGTGATCTTAATGAACTTAACAAACAAAACATTATTGTTTAATCGAGGGGATAAGTGTAGGTTTACGTCAAGTTTAGCGCACAATTTCTCTCTCAGAAGCTAACTGTATTTGAATGCATGTCTTTGTGAGTCTGCTATTGCCAAGGTTGATGGTTTTTTTATGCAGACAAGGTAAAGACCGTTCAGATCCCATGAATGAGCATCTGTTAGGAACAGCATCCCTGATTAGGCGCTAAGAGCATTTTTAAGGATGTAGTTGTTGTTGTTGTGTTTTTTTGGGTTGTTTTTTTTTTTTTTTTTTTTTTTTGAGGCAGCAGCAGACGGAACCAGCGTCATAGAGAGACGCACTGAGTGCCTGAGATTCACACAGATGCCTCATTTAAGTGTGTTCAAGCAGAGAGACAGAGAACTTCTGTGGAGCGAGGCCAGCGCTCTCTTCACCGCCACAGAGGACCCTTTCTACCTCTCGCACCCCACTTCATCTCATTATTGCGTGGTGCGCACACACAAAACACACCTATAATATCCGGTTCCACCTCTGGAGAGAGAACATTAACCATGAAGTAAGTTGAAGCCGTGTTTGTGCATGTGTGTGCGTGTGTGTGTGTTTGTATGTCCATACATCAGCTGCGCAGGCTTACGTGCATGTATGGGGAGATTAAAAGGAAATCGAAGCCTGTCGATGTGAGGACAGGCTGCTTTCAGCGCTACGTCCCCTCAGCATCAATTAACAGGTTGTGCAGTGACTGCCTCCTGTTTGGGGTGAAGCAGGCCAGCTGAGGGAGGTAAACACACCTCATCCCCAGGGCTTGCTCAAATCAGGAGGAGGGCAACAAGGTGCCACTACCTTAACCACAGAAGCACGCCTGTGTATGGCCACTAACACGCTTTAACAGTCATTTCCTAGATTTTCCTCCAATTTCCTCGACCCCCGGGTCATGTACAGCACTGAGAAAAGTTTAGCTGTCTGCATCATTTTCTTTTCTGATATTACTCTAACCTGAGCGTTTGTGTGCTTGGGTTAACGTTAGACAGCTGATGGGAAGGTTACTTTGACCTCATACAACCACCAATTAAGATTAACCAAGATTATAACCATGATGTATGGGAGCATTTGTGTCCTATCTTCTCCCCAAACCACCAAGCAAAGAACATTTTAAAACTGAAACGTTTACGTTTGTCCAAACAGTTCTCTCTGAGAAAATGTTTGTGCTGAGTACATTCACAGCAGGCTCTGCCAGTGCTTGCTTCTGAAAGTTTTGTGTTCACATAATGAATCTTATTAATTCTTTCTTCCAAAACAATATAACGCCACAAACTGTGAGCTCATTCGGGATGGCTAACTTTAAAATGAGATGAAAAGCCATCTAGTAAAATAAAGAACAAAGGACTGGGCTGCTTGTTACATTCCTCCTTGACACCACTGCAAAGAAAGAGTGCAGAAAGAAGAAGACAAGGGCAGTAGGCAAAGAGTGTGAGAGAGAAATTCTTTTAAAATGGAGATAAGTGTGTTTCTGTGTTACTTTAGCCTGGATTTCTATGTTTAAGGTCTTTGCATATCCTTTATTTAAAGAGACAAACTAGTGCCACAAGCTAAGTGACAGACAGCCTTCTTTACGATCCCTCCCCTACACTGGGACCATTTAAGGCCCACATGTGTAAACTGAGTCAAACAGTTTACTGGGTCAGCTCTAAACACAGGGTCAGGCATCCACAATGGTCTCTATGACAGTCCTCTTACTATAAAGAAAGGGTTAAAACACACACACTCACACACACAATTTCAAATTAGTTCTCTGAGAAATTCAACTGATTGGGACTGATGTTAATATTTGATGCCTATTTGGTAAAGCACACAGACAGCATGCTGGCCAACAGTGGCAGCACCAAAGTTGCCACTCGGGAGCTATCCTGGCAGTCCCCGTCTTCTTTTTGTGTAGAAAGCTATAACTTTAATTTCTCCTGAAGTTGTATTTTTGGCTTTTAGGCTTGTATTTGATAGTGACAGTATCAAACAGGAAACTGGTGAGAGGAGGCGGGTGGGTCTGGTCGCTTGGTGACTTTCTCCAAAAATATGTTTTCCAACTACAATTCATACTTCATAACAGCTTCATTAGTGTCATGTATTTTCTTGTATAGATGTAAAGATTATGACTTATATTACATTTTAAACTGCTCGCAAAGTTCACTTGAGGAGGTAAAGTGGAGACTAGGGGTTGACTTATTGGTGGAACCATTACTTTTAATTTTGTGTCATTGTTAAATTTTTGTTCGACTTTCAAGCATTGTTAAATTTGGTGTCCACTTCCTGCTTGAGTAGCTTTATGTATCAAAACTAAACACAAGACTGGGCAATAAGGGAAAAATCTATTCATGACAATTTTTTTCACATCAGTCGATAGTAATATATATCTCAATATACATCAAGTCACTATTTCATTAATATGAGATGAAAGTAGCCTAGTGACATCACTCCGAGATTAGTGACACCTTTTTATCAAGCCTTAAGCTGAACGTTTCCACCCTCACCGTTCATGGTGTTTTTGTTTTGAAATCAGCTAATTTACTGTGGAAATGCATGATTTTTTCCCCCAATGACTTTACAGTTTTGTTTTTTAAAGCACATATTCTGTCAATTCACAAATATTACCCATTTTATAATTACAGGGCATCCTTTGCAATGACCTATAATTTTACACATTTATTTCAGTGAAGCTTTTTTACACTGACGGAAAGGGGAGTTTCACTGGTTCAGGACACTTAAGATCTATGTGGGCTGGACAATGTAGCCCACAACGTAAATGAGTTTGGCATCCCTGTTCTTTACCTTAGACTGTCACTTTCTATTCCTTTAGCAGGTAAAGTGATCTATAATTAAGCTGTGCAACACAGCATTTCCCATAAACCATATAACTTGCTGTCACAAGGAGGATGTCAGTATAGTTATTGCAGTTGAACAGATTTCATACTAAGCATGACACTGCATAAAATGACACAAAGGTTGCCTGTTTACTCTGCAGCAGTCTGGTTTATTTTATCAAACACTGTTTGACATTCATGCAGAGATCAGTCAGGGTTACATATATACAAACAGGACTTTTATAAAGGAAGACTAACATGATCAATCTGTGTCTTTATTTCAAAGCTCACAACCACCACACAACAAAGGATGGCCTTTATGAGTCTCGCTGGACACACCCACATTACAAAAGGTGCCATAATTTATTCTTATTAGTCATATTGCATTTGTGTATACACATTTCATTTTGCCCAGCCACTCTATACACACTTAAACACACATACACAGGGTTGACATGCAGCGCGAGGTGCTATCAGGAGTGGAGTGATTAACCTGCCTAACAAACAGGCCTCTGTGCAGCCACCATTTCTCCACCCCTCACTTCACACAACCACACACACACACACACACACACACACACACACACTGGCCTGTTTGACCTCCACTATCTCACTTATCAGTTGCCAGGCTGGCATCTCCTTCATCTGCAGTAAACCAACTGCAACGTTTATCAGCCCGGAGCAGCTTGTAATTAGAAAACAGGCAGTGTTCGTATTTACAGTGTGTATTATGTATATTGTATCTGTAATTCTGGTCAAATAAATCCAAACAGCCCAGATGTCAACCTCAGATAGGTCTACTGTTTTGAATATTTTCAGATAGTTTCCAAGAGTCAGAGATATTCGTCTACTGAGAGGCCAGTAAAAACAGGTCAGAGAGAAAAAACAGACAGCAAGAGCGTTCTAAAATTAGCCTGAAAAAGGTCAGGTGGTTGTGGGGCACACTTGACATAAGAGCGAACCTGAATTTAGCCAGTCATTCTGAAGGTCAGTCAGCACCATGGACAGAGATCCTGTCATCACAGCCTGACCTCTGGGGCCCCATCTCACCACAAACACCAGGAGAAAACACTGGAAAGGCTCAAAAGCTGCCAGACCCTCATTGTTTACTGTGTTTATGGGAGGAATGGACACAAGTACATCCTACTGATGATACAGCAAAAGGGTGGTCATAAGGCTTGAGTTAGGTATGTTTTTCAAACTTTAAAATGTAAAGTCATCCCTTTTTCTCATGACCTGAAAAGAAGCAACTCAGCACAAATTATTTCAAGAGTAAGCGACTTCCAATAGCTTTCTGTTCCTCATTTTACTTTAAAACAAAGAAGAAAAAAACAAGCTTTCAACTTGATGTCTCGTTACATGGTGTCAGCTTCTGTGACTATGTGCTGAATCACGTTTTAGTGTTACAGTAAATGGGATGAGCTGAGTCACTCTTACATATGCAATATCCCGCCATGGCTGTCCCGGTAAAGCGATATGTGACAGGGCAGTATAACTAAAGGCCAGGTTCTCCGTGTAAGCGAAGCCTTTGGTCTCTTTAAATCTAAATATAACCGCCTCTAAAGCTGATACCTAAAGCGCCTAGCCACTGTTACATTCACTTACTCGCCTATGGCTCCGACATGGGTCCTGTCACATCACGAAGATTGTTATATGACTAAATAAATATATCAAATACACTGGAGCTTTTGTAGTAAAATAACAACGACACACGAAGTGTAGAAAACAATTAAGCTAGGTGTGAAACTTTATATTAGCAGCTTGATTACTCAATACCAAAAAGTCGTTGTGGGTTT
>NW_005187510.1:1447628-1510792 GCF_000239375.1 Pundamilia nyererei
ATAATAATAATAATAATAATAATAAAATAATAATAATAATAATAATAATAATAAGTTGCCGTGTTTCCTCGCCCCGTTCATATCGATATTTGAGAATGAACTTTCCCGCTGTATTTAGGGTGCTAATATTTCCCGTAGCCCCCGAAGGCATCAGCTAACTTGTTAACCTTGTTCATTCAGGAAAACTGAAACCTCGCGCGCGGGGCACGGGCGCTCACCTTGTTCAGGTGGGGGTTTCGCGTCACATCGTAGCCCCTCTTCTTGGTGTGAACGAAGTTCTTCCCCTTGTCCTCGGACCTGTGCATCTCCGTTTCCACTGACTCTCGTCTGACTAGTCCGTGTGTCATGTTGTTGTCGCTTTAAATAGAGCGAGCCCCGTGAACTGCTGTTTACTCAACAAGTGGATGCGCAGGTCCAGCCGCAGAGATCTGGTCTTCACGTCTGCCGCTCGGGGAATCTCTCAGCCCAACAAGAGCCAAAGTCTCTTTTATCAGTGTTTTATCGTAATTAACCGAAGGTCTCGTTATGAGCAAAGTGCCTCCGTGTTACCTGACCTGGCAACCGTTACCAGGTTACATGAACAAAGTTACAGACTCTCATAAGAAGACATCATGTAATCCCTTATAACTGGCGTAGTGACACATCTTAAGACTATGTATAAAGGCGATATTAGGCTATTTAAGGAAAGACTGCAAGGTTATTAATGTAGCCATATAGTCATGCGAGCATTTCTTTATAAATCAGTAAAAAGGCTAGATATACCTCCCCTTTTGTAAAGAATACATTAGCCATAGAGTTCAGGCAAAACAGTTATTATTTGCACGTGGTTTATATGATAAATGCACTTGTGGGCGACCGTGGCTCAGGGGGTTGGAAATCGCATCTGTAACCGGAAGGTCGCCGGTTCGATCCCCGGGCTCTCTGTCCTGGTCGTTGTGTCCTTGGGCAAGACACTTTACCCTACTTGCCTACTGGTGTTGGCCAGAGGGGCCGATGGCGTGATATGGCAGCCTCGCTTCTGTCAGTCTGCCCCAGGGCAGCTGTGGCTACAACCGTAGCTTGCCTCCACCAGTGTGTGAATGTGAGAGTGAATGAATAGTGGTATTGTAAAGCGCTTTGGGTGCCTTGAAAAGTGCTATATAAATCCAATGCATTATTATTACTTAGTGCACTAGCCCACTGATAGCAGAATATATGTAAAACTCCTTACTTTTAGTTATTATGCTCAGTGTTTATGGAACAGTCTGCCCGGCGACCAGAGGGCTGCTGAGATTGTTGAGATTTTTAATATCCAGGTAGGGGGGTTAGGCTGGTGGGGTGAAGAGAGGGTGTAGTGAAAGGAATTAAGTGAATTGCTGTATAAATAAAGTTTTGCTTGACTGAAGTAGTCACAGCAGTAGGCCCCTGTTAGTAGGCCTTGTGGTAGCAATGCTTCTGCAACAATAAGTGTTGCACTGAGCAAATAGTTTCTCAGAAAAATACAGTCAGTTCATAAACTAGCATAAAATATTCAGTATAGATATTGCCTTGGATTATTTCAGACTGCCCAACAAGTCTCTGATGAGTTGTAGTATTTGTTACAAACACATAGCTAAGATCATTTTCCAGCACGGTGAGTCTGAGGCCCATGACAGCACAGACATTTGAAGCCAAGGTCAACCTCCAGCCTTGACACAGTCACAGAGTTATGTAACAGCAAGCACCAATGATGTCTGACAGTCAGGAATACACCGGCATTCCTGGAGTGAAAGCGAGGTTATTCAACCCTCACTCCATATGTCTGGTGTTTATGGTGTGACTGCTAACAAACCAGAGCAGACTTTACCCACAACCGGATGATTTGTCCAGATCGATGAACTTTATCCTAGTAGGGATTTGGAAATTGGACCCATTTACACAAACACAACACAGAAATTTTGTTCCTTAACAAAAAAAGTTTTAAAGTTATATATATATACATATTTCTCACATGACTGCTAGTGCATGTGACTGAACGTTGAGGTGTTGCACAACTGAGGCTGGTTTTTATGGCACAGTGTTTCGCTCATGTTGCAGGTCTAAAGACTATCAGACTGATAAAGTTATCTTAAAATGCCTGCAGAATGGAAAGTGAAAAAGCTCAGGTGAGTATGAAGTGCAGGAGGAGAAAACTTCTTGAGCCTTATGAACAGTATTGGTGTCTTGTATATTGGTGTAAGGTTTTAAAGACAAAAAAAGGATGTGCTTATAGTTATGGGATTAGCTTATAGTTAACACTGCATTGCTTGCAGTCACTTTAAGGCCAGAAATATTGAGGATAGTAGTGCAAAATTAGTCTGAAATATAGATAAAGGCTATTTCCATGAATTTGAACTTTAAAATGCTGCATGCCCAGAGGTACATATGGATCAGCTAAGAATGATTTTTAATTACTCAAGTTAAAAGAACATTATTATTGCACCTTATTCAGCTGAAACAATTAAACAATTAAAGCTTGGACAGTTTAAACAGCTCAACAGCCTTTGTCTAAAGCAGGGGTGTCCAACTCCAGGCCTCAAGGACCAGTGTCCTGCAGGTTTTAGATATTACCCCGGGTCAGTACACCTGAATCAAATGACTAGTTCGGCCTCTGGAGAACTTCAAGACATGTTGAGGAGGTAATTTAACCATTTAAATCAGCTGTGTTGGATCAAGGACACGTCTAAAACCTGCAGGACACAAGCCGTCGAGGCTTGGAGTTGGTCACCCCTGGTCTAGTGTATCCACTACCCCTCCTCTGTACATTTCTAGACTATCTCAGCCTTGTCTCTCAAACTTTGCCTCCAAAATGCCAACCCGAGCTGTCTCTCTGACGTACTAGTTTCTAATTCTGTCCTTCCTGGTTGCTCTGGCTGAAAATCTTAACATCTTCAGCTACTGTCACCAAACCATGCATGAAAGCAGGTGTCACAAACCTTTCCTTTCACTAATGCTGCTGTCATTCTGTCACAAATCATCCCTGACACTCGTTTCCAACCTCTCCACCCTGCCTGCACTCTCTTCTTCACCTCTCTTGTGCACTCTCCGTTACCTTGGACTGTTGATCCCACATATTTAAAGTCATCCACCTTCGCGAACTACTCCTTGCTTCTTCACCTTTCCACCTGTCTCCCTCTCATTCACACACATGCATTCTCTCTCACTTCAACTGGCTTTCATTCTTCTTCTCTGTAGAGCACGCAACCACTTCTCCAGTCTCTGTTCCACCACTGTTCTCATACATGTCCTGCACTACCCTCCCATATTTCTCTGTGACTCCTGACTTCATCGTGCAGTGCCACAGATCCTCTCTTAGCACGCTATCATATGCTTTCTCTACGTCCAAAGTGAAGCTCCTTCAGACCTTCCATATATTTCTGCATCAACACACAACTGTAGTGCTCTTTCTCCACATGAACCCATACTGCTGCTCATCTCACCTTCTGAACCGAGCTTCAACAACTCTTTCCCATGGCTTCATGTCATGGCTCATCAACTTGATCCCTCTGTAGTTACTTCAGCTCTGCACATTACCCTTGTTCCCTGTTCCTTGTTCGGAATAGGTTTATTTAATATGACTTATATAACCATTTTCCCCCATAATAGCTTAATATACTTTATTATGGAAAAATGGTTTTCCTGTCTTCTAGTCTGTAATGAATCACAAATTGAGTGAACATTACCAGATCTGCACTGTAACGTGAGAAAAGTTAGTTTTTCTTTTTTGAAGATGCATTTTTGGCATTTGGCTAAAAGAGGCTGGGGAGAATGACTTGCAGGAAATGGTTTGGGGCACACTCAGACCCAGGCCCCTGCAGCGCCCAATAATATATCCCAGCAAGGTTAGGTTTTAACTTAAATGATAGGTACAGTGGATGTACCTGCACATCTGATTTGGCACAGATTTTACACCAGTTGCCCTGATCATTTAAGGCTCTAATGTCAACTTAAGATAATGGAAACTGCAGATTTTGTAGTGCTTTATAACCCCCGAAATGTTTGTCTGCAGTATCCCAAGAATACCTGGGTAGAGTGGTAAAAACTATTGGCTTTCTGCTACATATTCCTCTCATCAGTTGAGTCACATGGTAATTAATCTTAAATCAGTTTCAGCTGCACTCAAAATATGTTCATGATCAGGCTGCTGGGGTTCACCTGAGGTCACACAGTGTTGCACAGTGTGTTGCAGGCAGTGTTTTCATCAAATCAATGTCAACTATAAACTTGGACAAACCTGGCTGAGCTCTGTGACACCATGCATTTGTATTTCTCTGTCATTCCATCATTAATTAAGTACTGATAATGAAACAAGCCAAAGAGTTTGAAGAAAAAACAACCTTAACAGAAAGAGTTTAATGCATAGATGCTTAATTAGGACTGTAGGTGTGGCGGATCACACAAATCAGCTTGCATAATGCCACCATCCGTCATCACATTTTAATTTAAATTGCTCCTGTTTGTGTATGATTCCATCACTTGTAGTAAGATATTAATGAAGACAAGATTTTGCGTCATGAGTATTCGAAGACAAATAAGATTCCAGAGGATATAAAATGACCTTTTAAAAAGTGTCTTTGAGTTCAGGTTTTAAATGCCAAATTTGATACTGATAAAACAGAAATATTATTTTTGGCTAAATATAGAAATGCAGAAAAATCAGCTGTGCAGGTGTTGAAAAACCCAAACTGGCGTCATGTCTATCACATGGGTCAGCGCTTGATATTGATCAGTGTCTGCAGCCAAAGTGTTTCCAAACTGATAAAAACCTCCTTTTTTTTAAAAAAATCAGACTTACACTCTATGTTTGAGGAGCTAATCTGTTTAGCAAACATCTGCCGTCTGTTTTGTATCCAGCTGGAAGTTATTTGGAGGGTCAGGCAGGACGCCAGTTGGCAGTGTGAGGCATGAGGAATGCATGAGAGAATATGGGACGTACCAAGAGCCCACCCATTAAAGGTAATCGCAGTGCTGGAACAGCTGGATGTTCTTCAGGAAGTCATCCACCTGGCTGGATGTGTTTATGAATAAACAGAGAAAGAAAGCCTACAATATAATTTTTTCTAATCCAACATCAAAAAGAAATATGTGCTTGTGATGTGCTTTTACACTTTAGTTGTAAACATACACACACTGTAAATGCCTGTGCCAATTTCCTCTGTTTATTTCAATTCTGCCACTTGTAATGGAAGTATATATAATAGCCCAACGTCCTAAAATTACCAAGCAACAAGCGTTAAGGAAGCCATGTGTGGATTAAAGGCTTTTTTTTAAATGGAGGATTGTGTCACTATAGTGTACATCAGTTACACATAGTTAAAAAATAGTGCCAGCCTCCCATTTCATAAAGGATTGTTGGTAGCAAGTTACAGATCCAGTTGTTGATTGAACACATAGACAGTATATAAAAGATAGAAGTACTCACTGTTCTGTCACCCAGTGGTTGGCATGGTTCCGTTACAAAGTCTCAAACTGGGCATCTTGCTGTTTAGCTATGGTGCTGCCATTTTGCTGTTGTTTAAACTGGTCACAAAGAGTGAGATACAGTGTTTGTTTATAGGGTCGCAACCTGTAGGGCCCTAAATCATGGCCTGTATTATCCTCCTTGACCCTACCAGCGAACACAACTTACAAACTCGTGTTGTATTAAGCAAGACTTTGCCACTAGTGAGTGGGGCCACTTAGAAGTCTGTACAGTTCTTTTTGAAACCAGAGGACTCGCCCCCTGCTGGTCATTAGAGATAATGCAAATTTATGGTACTTCCGTGTCCGTTTTATATATACAGTCTGTGGTTCACTGTCCTGCCCCTGCTTGCAGGTATTATGAGTTATTAGAGCCAAACTTAATAGAGAGAAGACAAAAGGAAAAAAAAAACAGAACTCAACAGACAAAGAAAGACTTTTACCCTTTGGTACAAAACTTTTTTTGGTGTTTCTGTACCACAAATAAGGCCTTCTTGAGTTGGACAAGCGAACACTTCACACAGAAGAGAGAGTAAGACAGGATTTTGCGTGTGTGTTGAAGACAGGTTTAATTATTTATTTACATTTTTTAACTTAGCACCCGAGCTTGTGCCTTTGCCTGTCTGATATAACACCGTATAATTCAATACAGTGCACAGCTACTCTTGCAGCTCTACTGGCTTGTTTTTTTTTATCCACAAGTATGCATGCACAAATGATTTTCTTTAAACAAATACCCCAAGTAGAAATGCTGTGAATTCTGAGAACATCACAGAAGAATGACTGTTGCTGAAAATTAGCATCCAGCAACAGATGTGGTGAATACATTTCTTTGAGATCTAACAAAGCTTTTGTTCCACTGGAAAGAAGCTCGTGAGGTTATGCATGCTTTCATTTTTTAGCACTTAATAAATAAATAAATAAATGCAGCTGATTTGGATTGGAGTGTCTTCAGCCTAATACCTGTTATAAACCAAAGCATAAGGAAAGACTGCCATTTATTGTTAGGTTAGATGAAAGGCCAAGAGACCACCAAAGCTGGGTGACCACTGACATGTGGATAGATTTTTTTAGTAAAAGTCTATTTAAAGTGTATTTAAAGTCTGCAATAATAAAAGTCTAGAGTCAGCATTACAAATAATGAGATGCCATAAAATGTCATACCAGTCCATCCAATAGATATTGTGATATCTGGAAAGTGTTGGAAATAGCAGCTGACTGGGCAACATGTTGACCAATGATAAGGCTCAAATTGCACCTCGGCTAATGATGCAAGCATTAGATAAATGGCGGTCAGACAGATCTGTGAGAATGAAAGATTACTTTAAGCACACAGGCTTTGCAGATAATGAAAGACAAAGAATAATGACTGCTTGTGATGTAACATCATAAAAAGTGCTCCTTCCAACAATAACTTGTTACATCATTAACAGAATGATTGTATGCAGTTTACCTTTGATTTCAGTTGCAACACCTTCCAACTCTATGACCCTGCTGTGCCAGCTGTTTTAAGAATATAACCCCTTGTTAAAGCATCTTAATAATGGGCTTGTTTTGAAGAGCTGCCTTAATAGTCACTGTGAAATCATGCAGTGTGCATTATACACAGTAGCCCCTTTTTGTGTGTGTTTTAATTCTAGTTTATCCCTAAGGGACTTTTCTGTGCAGGAAAAGGATAAGACAGCAGACAAAGACAAATACAGTTACTAGCAATCCAATCAGTCAGAAACCCATGGTTTTCTCACTTACCTCCATTAATTCGACTGCACACTGACATCAACACCTGGCCATACTTCCTGCACAGTAGCTGATGGTAAAGCATTCACAGACATGTCCATTAAATGTAATTAGAGGCAGACTCATGGAATGGGAAAACGATATCTACTTGTCTGCATATACTGTAGAAAAGAGAGCTCAGATCAAGTTTAATCACAGTGTCTGTAAGACTGATCTAACGGGTGAACACCTTTTTAAAGTAGACAATAGAGATACAGATGAGTTCCAAGTCATTTATTTTGAAGGTAAGATCACTTGTAGGATTTCTCCTGGCAGAAAGGTCGTCATAGAAGCGGCAGATATAAAATTTGTGCCTTTACCAATAAACATGTCGGAGGATTATACAGATCTTATATCAAAGATGATATGAACCACACACACTCTTTCTTTTTCCTTTTTCCCTTTTTTTACCCACTGCCTTCATGGTGGTGAGGAGCTCATGCATATCAGACTCTGCATGTTGACATCGACTGGGTTTGTGGGAGGTAGAGTCTGTTTACATGCCAATCCATTTCCATTTCTATTACTACTCACCTCAAAAAAACATGTTTTTAAAAAGCCTAAAAAAGGCAGAAGTGTAGTTTTCTCTCAGATTTCCATATGCTGAAGATGATTATTTTTCACCCATGATTATTTTTCTCCTTTTTAAGGAGAAGTGGTAAGAGCAGATCAAATGTGTGTGTCTAACCTAAACTTACCACGCAAGGAGTTTACTTCTGATTGGATCACTTCCAAACTTGTCCCGCCTTTCTACACAGCTTCATTAGGTCTGATTGGATCTCATCTCTCAAGAATATTTTCATAATTTTTTAAAATCTTGTTTTTGTCAACAAAACTGTCAGTACATTTCATTTTAGTTAGGTGTATTAGATTTTTATTGAGCAGCAAAATTCAGTGGGTGTGACCTTTCGTGAATCCTTTTAAGAAGAGACTATGTAAAAATGCTCAAAATTGATATCGATGTTAAAAGACACAACTTCTAAAAATGAGAAATGGACCACTGAACATATTAAAACAAGGGATCGCTTTAGCCAACAGATGAAAAATGCAAAGGTCAAAGTGCAAGGCGACATGAGAGCTTCAGGTGAAAATGTTAGTCCGTTGTGTGAGGCCTCAAAATCATGTTGACCTTTCTCTCCTCTTTGAATATTTAGAGGCCTGGGCCAATTAACTCTACCTACAATGACCTTTGTGTGATTTGTTTAACATGAAGAACAACTTTTCCCATAATTAACCGTTCCATAACTCCCAGAAGCCATTCCGCTTTTTTAAAAATGCCAACATTTTAGAGGAAAGTCTGAACGAGAACCACATTTCCTCCTCCTTTGAGGTACGTTTAATAAGCTATAACTGTTGTTGTTTGGACTCTGAACAGAACAGCTCAGAGGCGTCGGGCCTGCTGCGCACCGTCAGCAACAGCAGAGGAAATGGGTGGATGCTTTCAAGGGGTTCCCGAGGGACGCTGCACTTCCAAGTATGCTACATACATACATGACTGCTTTCCTTCGCTTCTACTCCCTCTCCTTTGAGTCCATACATGACCTTCCCCCAATCCCGCAAATCAATGGGCCCTTTCACTGATCACGCTTCATAATGACCCACTGTTTGGTTCCATGGATTTTTGGGGATGTGGAAAAAGAGAGAGCTTTAAGCTGCAGCCTTTCTGTTTTGTATTATTAGAAAGGGCTGAAGGGACATGCATATACTTCAAGAAGGAGTTGATCTTAATACATCATTCCATTTCAAGTTGGCCCTGAACAGATCCTGAGGAACATATTACTGAGCCTTACAGATAACATACTCTATGAATGTGTCTCAGGATGAATCAATGCTTTCCTGCTTTTTACACTTCCAAATGTCACAACAGGAATCGAGACTCATCAGACCAGAAAACATTTTTCCAACATCATCTTCTATTGCCCACTTTTGCTGAGTCTGTGTGAATTGTAGCTTCAGTTTCCTGTTCATAACTGACGGAAGTGGCACCCAGTGTGGTCTTTTGCTGCAGGGTTGGCATTGTTTGACATCTTACACATTCAGAGGTGACCTTCTACGTACGTATGTTGTAACAAGTGGTTATTTGAGTTATTGCTGTCTCTCTCAGCTCAAAGAAGTCTGGCTATTCTACCCTCACCTCTGGCATCTGCAAGGCATTTTCTCTCAGTGAAACACTGCTCACTGGATATTTTCTGTCCTTTCAGGCTATTCTCTCTAAGCCCCAGAGATGGTTGTGTGATCTGCAGTTTCTGAAGTACTCAGACCAGCCCATTTGCCAAGAACAACCAACCACATTCACTTATATTACTGTTGTCCTTTATGTTCATGCTCAGTTTAACCTCCAGCAGGTCGCCTTGACCATGTGCATTGAGATGCTGCAATGTGAATGGCTTATTAGATATTTGCATAAAACAAGCAATTGAATAGGTGTACCTAACAAAGTGGCCAATGAGTGTAAATGCTACTTAGCATGCTTGCTATCACCCATATCAGATGCTAATTTGATCACTTGCTACTCCAAATGTTTAATGTCTATAAGAAAACAAACTAAAAAATGTATGGATTTAAAACGACAATTTGATAAATAAAAAATACATAAATTGGAAAGCACACAAATATTACAAACAATAGACAACTCAATGGATACAGTTGCAAATTAGATACAGAGATAAAAAATAATAATAATTTTTTATTCACAACATATTGATTTATCAATACCTACATTTCGTTTTAATATCCATTTACATGCATTTTTAAATGCAACGTTTAGTTATCTAACAAGTAGGTGACTTGTTCCTTATTTTATTTCCTTTTTTGGATTTTGGCAGGCAGAACTAAGTAGTATTGCACTTTTGCATATGCTTTACTTTTTAAACCCTGTAACAACTTCCTTTTTTTATAACAGCTTAACCTGATGCTGTGCCTTGTGTGTTTGTTTAAGAAATTGAAATAAAAATGTCTTGCAGGGTGGGAACATTTTCTGCTGAAAATTTAGATTATTGCATTTTACAATTTCTAACAAACCACTGCTAAACAGAGACTGTTTCTGGCACACTCTGGCTCTCTCTGTGTGTTTCTGTCTGTATGTGTGTGTGTTTGCATGCAGGAACATGTGAATAGGGTTTTGCCTCCTTAATAATGACTTTACTGACTGTGGCAAGGGTGTGGTCTTTGGTTCTGCTGCAATGGAGGGGGGTATGGTAAGCTCATGGGGCTGTGCGGGGAGGACAGAGGGGACAGGTAAGAGGGATTACAACAAATGAACTCTGCCCTTTTTAGTGTCTGGAGTCAGAGTGTGTGTGGTGTGGGAAGGAGCTGGAAAGCTGGCTTCCCAGTTGAACATGTACCGTGCAGAAGCACTAGGAAACACTGTACTTAAAAATAAAGGCACTCAGATTGACACTCGATTGCTGTGTGGGTCCTGATCATTTCACACTAATAAAACGAGGAGTACTATTGAACTCAGTGTGACTGCAGGATTTAAAACAGGCATGCAGAAGCGAGGCCAATGTTTCTCATAAACAAGTGAACAGAAGCAAATGAAGCTCCAGCTCAAGAGTCAAACTGCTAAATGGGATTGGACAGAATGATCCAAAGATCCATCATGCATTTCAACAAAACCCCCTTTATTCTCCAGGAAAGACAGCAGAGATTAGTGCGTTACACTACTCACACGGTGTGTTTATATAACCTTTTTGTTCCTGCATAATGTCCGAGTCTCCTTCCATCAACATAAAAAATCTTTTCTAATTCCCCTATTTTCTTTCTTACTCTGAAGGTATTTGCATATCATTGCATATTTACAGTAATGTGCAAAAGACTTCAACAACCCCTTCCTTTGAGTTTGTAGAATTCTAACAAGCTTGAAAGTCAATAGTTTGTAACATCAGCTTTATTCTTCAACACATATTGAACTGTCTTAGGCAAGCTTTCTTTTAATTTCTTTAAGTAGTCCTCAGAAACATTTCTCAACTTCAAAAGATTACAAGAAAGTCTGACTCCTTGGATGGAAACAAGATCCCGTTTGCACTTTTTATAAAGTGTTTTAAAAAGTGCATATACAGTGACATGGAAATTCTGGGCATCATTGGTTGAGTAAATTTTAAAGAGGGATAAATATAAACATGCATATTTTACTTGACCGTGTAAAGCCAGACTGTGCCTTCTGGGGTTATGCGATGTAGGCTTTTGAGTTGTTTTAGGATCATTATGTTGCTGTAAAACCTCTTTTCATTTTTAACCCTCTTTTTTTTTTTTAAATTACATGATATTGGATTACAGAATTGATCCAATTTACTTCTTCTCTTCAAATATCCCGAATTATACTGGCTTCTATAAACCCATCCTCTGTTAGAAGTGTTCCATAGAAGTTTTCATACCTTTGCTCACCGTAACTAAAAATGTCCTATTCTAACTTCAACAATGAAAAGAACTTTTCAATATACAACTGTAAGGATACAGGAAAAGCTGTGTACTGGTCACTCTTCCACGAGCATCATATTTGTGCAGGTGTGGCTGCACAGCAGATTAATGCACCATCATTTAAAGGGCTACTAAATCGTCCAGAAGGTGCTTTGCAATCAAAAAGGGGTTTGATTCCCCTTTCTAGAAAATCTACCAAGCTGTTGTCAGGAAAAATTTCCTTGGACTTCCAGATGTTCCTTCATCTTTCCCTGGTAACAGTTATTTCGACTAAAATTGCTTTCCTATCTTCTCATAGCCTTGTCCTGCACTGGTGGCAAAGACTGATTGTCTTCATTTGTGCTAAGCAACTACTCAGAGGAATAACAAGGGCTTTTAAAATTTTGAAAAATGACAGTGTTAACACTCTAAACCTTCCCTTTGTGAGAGTCTTCTTTAAACATTGCATGCCACAGCAATGTATTCAATGACAAAAAACACTCCAGTTTATTTTAGTTGTTAGGTAGACTTTACCAGCACACTTTCACATCCGAAGCTATGAATGGGTCCTTCTTTGATCAGATCGGTCCTTCTGAATAATAATAGCCCCAATCTGCAACACAAATACCTTTTTCTGCCTGTTTTCTCCTGCCTCTCAAATGTCTCAATCTCTGGCAGCGTGTTGGGAAATGAAAACACCTCTTCAGTCCAAATCTCTTCTCTTAACAAGAGGTCTGTCAGAGATAAACTTCACATCTCGCCTTGTTTGTCTCTGCATGTCTAAACAGCTTCATCCGAGCGGGACGCGTCACAGATCTGTTACCCTCAGCTCAACAACAAGCATGAATTGTTGGTTCCATTTTCCCCCGTGCTGCCAAATAATCTTCACTGGTGATGCACTATAATCTGCAAAATATATGTTTGCTGTCAAGGTTATTGCACAGTGTAGGTGAGTGATTTCAAGCCAACATTTTGTGCAAACTATAAAGCCTACTCCACGTTTTGCATACACGCTATAACAATAAGAGATAAGGTTTCTGTTTGTATTTGTTTTACTTCCTCTTTGTGAGTTCAGATTTCTCAGCTGTACTCTGTGTATTGACACTGTGGATAAGGACTGAAGTCATTTCTAAAGAAGTTTTCTTAAACTTGCCTGTCTGAAGGGGCTGAAAGTCCATCATCTCTGTGAGGTAACCGTGCAAGAGAGGTCAGTAAAAGCACCGCCCTATTTTTGGTTGCCCTTTTCAAAGGAGACTTGGAACCTTAAATGCGATTCTGTTCATGCTCTTTGGGGCTGACGAACTAACCATGACTGCACAGGAGCACAAATTACAAGATCATCAGTCACAGCTGGAAACCTCAAGTGTCCAAATACTATGCAAAAAGCAAAAGGAGCTCTGTTTCCTACCCTCAGGGCACATTTGATTTTTTTTTCAGTGGAGAGGGGATTCAGGACATTCAAATTGGATGTTTCAGGCATGCCATGGACTTTTTTCTTCTTCTTTTTTTCTTTCTGCAGGAACAGATTATGAGCAGTCAGTGCAAATGTGAGGCCACACACAGCAACACTCCTGGCACAGATGCTAATGACAAGACTGCAGATCTAAATGTCCTTAATGTCTTTGAGAAAAAAATTAGTGCGGTTTTGTTGTCAATCTGGGAACTGGGCAGACTAACAGAGGCAAAACCAATCTGTCATTCTGAAAAATCACTCAACGCAAACCGGACGAACCAAAAAGAAATGCAATACAAAGATCATTGGCAGCGGTTCTTGTTTTGCCCTGACTTCCTCTCATGCCATCGTCAGGTTGACAGGTTGTGGTTCTTGGTGCAAACAAAACACAGTTTGTCACACAGTCTGGTGCAAACATTCATGTTCTTTGTGATTTGTCTTCTTCTTCTTCTTTACAGCATCCATTACAGCTCACAAAATCAGTACCCTGGCATTAGACCAAGAGTGAAAGAACTGATGATATTCGTGAAAACAATAAAATGAGCAAAGTCTTCCAGACTCGCTGAAAAATAGCATTACAAATTCTTTTGTGACAACAATATGAAAGAGTGAGCTGTATAGTATGTGACCTGCCTTCACAAGTTTGCAGGAAAACTGCAGCTGCCTGTTCATTTGCACGATATTTAAAGGAGCACGTGCGACTGCACTGAGCCTTTCAACGTGTACAGTCTGGACTCTGAAAGCGGGCTGACCATTTATCCAAATATTTACTATTAAAAAGGTTATAAACTGAATGGAGATCTAAGAGAGACCTTTGACTAACTGACCTGTTACTATACATGTATACAGTATTAGCGTTTTCATGTGTGTGTGAAAGAGAGAGAGAGGCAGTCAGTCAGGCAGCGAACCCTATCAGATCAATGGTGGTCTGTTTACTCTGCTGCAGTGCTAAAAGGGCGTTCAGTTGTCAAAATAAAAGCTGTGGAAGTGAACTGTGGGTCAGTGAGTTTGTTTATTAGTGTGGTTTACGTGGAGGAGTAGGGCACCTTTAATGTGTGCCGCTATATACAGCAAAAAGGGCAACAAAGTTCTCTGTGAAATATGGAGGAAGCCAATGTGCATCACTCACTGGCAGAAGTACAGACTTTCTTTACTTAAGTAAAAGTGAAAAAGTACAGGCTGGATTAATATAATAATAAAGCAATATTAGTACATGAGTCAGTGGGATCTAGAAGGTGGGGAAACCTAAAGATCTGTCATAGTGGCTCAGCTTAGGGAAAAGAATCACAATTCAGTAACAATAATTTCTAATGGTGACCTGTTGCTCTTTGTGGATTTACACAACTGAATTCAACAAGATGTTATCAAATGCTTCACAAGTTATCTTGGCTTTTTTTTCTATCTCCTACACTGGCACTATACTGTTTATACTATCTTTGTACTCAGCAGTATGGACTTGATATCAATTGGAATTAAGGGACTGAATCTTAGCATCAAGCTGAAATGCAGATTCATTGCTGCTACACCTGATGTAACCTAACTCTGACCATGAGTACCACAGCCACTGTGCAACACAGTGCTTTACTGCAAATCCACCACAGTACTGCAAACTGTGTCTATCCTGGACAAAGCGATATTTTCATTAAACATTTGAATAACACAAAATTAGGTTAGCTTAGTTTGTTTTGCAGGAAGTTTCACAATATGAAAATATCTAATTTATCAAAACACATCATATTCAAATCCAATATGTAATTAAAATGATGACATCACATGTAAACTTGATCAAGTGTCACTGAGCAGTCCTTACCTTTAAATCTAACCTCTCTTCTTCCTCTCTGGTCTTTCTTATCTTTCTCCATCTCCCTCAAAATGAATTTTAAGCTAGCAAACATCAGCAAACACGAACATTTTCCGTGTTTGCTGATGTTTGCTGAGCTGATGGAAAGCCGCATTTGAAAAAACATGACACTTAAAAGAACGTCACTCCCTTTATGCTTCCTCATCTTGGGTAGCACTGGCTAGATTCTAAAGTACCGCAGCCGCAACTTACGGACACCTGCACTGGCTCCTACAATCGGCCCCAATTTTAAACCAGTAGTATAAACGCTATAAATGATACTGTCAAATCTAAAGTAACACGCCTGTTTTAAAAATGTGTGAAAATGTAAGAAGTAAAAGTAAAAAGTTGTTAGAAAAAAGTACAGATACCTGAAAATTCTATTTAAGTATAGTAACAAAGTATTAGTATTTCATTACTTCCCATCTCTGCTCACTGGTTTCTGGAGTCCACATTTTGAATCTTCAGTGTTGGCATTTTGGCCACACCCGCTGTCTTTTCCGGAACCAGAAGATACATATTTAGATGAAAGGGTGAGGTGAGGATTTGTCGGCTAATGCTAGCAAGCATGGTTAGCAAACTGTATCTATAAACTCTGAGTAAATGCTGAAAAAGTTGTCAATACAAATTGGGTTCAGTTCGGGGCAGCAGTGTAAATGTTGACATCAAATTTTGATTTAGTCATTTAGTTTTAGTCAAAATTTAGTCATCAAAATTCTTTTAATTTTAGTCTAGTTTTAGTCAGCTAATCATTATAAGGTTAAAATCTAAAATTGATGCACTCATACAAAGTATGAAAGTTAGTTGTGTTGTTACAGGTGAGAGTTGCTCCACGCGGTTTACAAAGTCTTATTTTCATTGGCATCGATGCAAAATATGTCTACTCTTGTCTTCCTCCCGAGCCTTGATATTTTGTTGCATTTTCTTGAGAAACAGGGAACTACTTGTACTGTTTCCCAAATTATTCAATAAATAAATGATCAAATGTGCGTGTCTCTCCTTACTGACAAGAAATTACTTTTGACTGGAACGCTTCCAAACTTGTCCCGCCTTTCTACACAACTTAATTTGTTCTGATTGGCTCTCGTCTCTTCAGAATATTTTTTATCTCGTTTTTATTCACTGACAAAAGCGTCTCTCATCATACTTTTTAGTTACCATTATCTTGCTGTTGGTTAAAACTATGGCAAAAATTATTATTCAATGAAAAAAACTGGTGGCCAGACAGGGTTATCTAAACAGGTGATAGGTCATCCTGCAGATTTTTATGAAGGGCAAAAATAGTTTTATACATCAGACTGCTAATGTTTTCATTTCAACACTGAAACTTGGTGTGTTAACATGGGAGTCTATGAGGATTTACCCAATTTTGGATCCAGCCTCAAGTGGCCACTGGAGGAACTGCAGTTTCCAGCATTTCAAGCTTTCAGACTGCTTTGTTTGGACAGGAAACAAATCTTTGTGCTGCTTTTGTTTTATCTCTTCAAGACAATAAGTCACTAAGAGCAGGAAATCACTGGCAGTCTCTTAAATTACTGTGTATGAATAAAGGTAAATATTTGCTCAGGGATCAAAGTCAATAAGAAGGAATGTCTCCACAAAACTTTGTGTACAACTTTAAGAACCGCACCCATATACTGGTTTACTGCTGCAGAGGTTTGTAATGTCTGATCCTGAGCGCTCAGGCACACCACTAAGAACCCATCTAGTAGTCCAAGTGCAAAGAGAGTACTTCCTGTCAGGGTGTGACACACAACACAAAAGAACCTCTGTCCCCACAGTGCAGCCCTGACCAGGAATATCACTCCCTGCTTTTCTGTTTGGAAGATACAGAACAGGGTACATAAAGCTCTAACTCTCTCTGTGTGTGTGTGAGTGTTTTTCCTTGATCTTCTTTGACCTTTGACCTTGACTTTTACTGAAAACAGGAACATTTTCTGTGTGTCTTTGTCTTCCTGTGTTCAGATTACAATAACAGCGGTCACAGTTTGTTATGGTGTTGAGCGGCCTCCCAAATACACAATTATAATTATGCAAGATGCAGTTCTACAAACAGATTTGTTCTTAAGTGGCACCTAGGAGGAGTTCTTTAGAAACCGTGGCTTTCACTAGCTTTTCTGCTGCTAACATAATCCACAAGCAAATTCATGAACAGATAGGTTTCATTTTGTGGTGCAAAGGGCACAGCGCTCTAATTTGCTGTAAACTCTAATATTCTGTAGTCAGATATGAAAACCTGGTCCGGCTGTCTTAGCTAATTATAGGCCAATTTCCAACCTTCCACTTATTTCAAAAACTCTTGAAAGAGCTGTTTTAAAACAGCTGAATGATCATGTGTAGATGAATTGCCTACTTGATGTGTTTCAATACGGTTTCATCATAGCACAGAAACAGCATTGGTAAAGCTTAGGAATAACCTTCCTATGGCCTCTGATGGTAGACTCATCTGTGTGCTTGTCCTGTTGAATCTCATTGCAGTATTCAGTGCTGCCGATCATATTACTGCAGAGAGCAGAACACACTGTTACTATCAAAGGAAATGCGGTGCAATTCTTTGAATCATACCTATCTGATAGACTCCAGTTTGTTCATGTAAATGATGAGTCTTCTTCACACATGAAAGTTGGTCAGAGAGTACCACAGGGCTCTGTGCTAGGTCAAGCACTTTTTACTTAATATATGCTTTCCTTAGGCAATCTCAAAAGAAAACACTACATAAATAATGAGGCTCCATCTTATCTTAAAGACCTTATAGTACTGTGTGAGCCCAATAGAGCACATCACTCTCAGTCTGCAGGCTTACTTGTGGCTCCTAGGGTATTTAAAAGTAGCAGAGTCTTCTGTTATCAGACGTCTCTACTGTGGAACCAGCTCCCAGTTTGGATTCTACAGACAGACAGCCTCTTTACTTTTAAGATTAGGCTTAAAACTTTCTTTTTTGATAAAGCTTATAGTTAGAGCTGGGTCAGGTGACCTCAAACCATCCCTTAGTTACACTGCTATTGGCTCAGACTGCTGCGTGACT
Source organism: Pundamilia nyererei (assembly GCF_000239375.1). NCBI lineage: Eukaryota > Metazoa > Chordata > Actinopteri > Cichliformes > Cichlidae > Pundamilia > Pundamilia nyererei. Next base: position 1,465,578 of record NW_005187510.1, read on the forward strand.
TCACGTGGATGCACTGTCAGGCACTGAGCACTTAGTCTCCACTCACCTCTTTTCACTCCCACGTGTTTATACACCATTGCAGCATGTCATTATATTTGTCCTTTCTCTCCTTTAGTCTGTGTTTTGACCTTTCTCCCTCTTCATTTTTTTTCCTTTTCTTTTCTCTTCTTGTCTTTCCCCTCAACCCCCAACCAGCCTGAGCAGATGAGCCTCGTTCTTCCTGCTAAAAGGGAGTTTTGCCTTCCCACCATCACAAAGTGCTTGCTTATAGGGGGTTGTTTGATTCTTGGGATTTTTCTCCAGAATACAGTAGGGTGTTTACCTCACAATATAAAGCACCCTGATTTGCGGCTATATAAATAAACCTGAATTGAATCATCAGTCTGAGAGAAGCAGTTCATTACAAGTTTGCCCAGTTTGACGAAGTGGGGCCACGTACATGAACAAGCCTCATAAGGAGAAAAAAAAGAAGCATTATAGTTTAACATTTGCACCTGTACCAACATCTGCCTCATGCAAGCAAGGATGGTTGTTTGAAATATGAGTTGAGCAAATATTTGTGCAGTGTGCACACTTTGCTATTGTAAGCCCACATTTACATCACATCTGATACCGAAAAGCATTTTGCCATAGCTGAACTTTACTTCCACAACACCCAGTGGAAACTGCTGCCAGCCACTTTTACTTACTAAAGAGTCAACCACATTTCACCTTGACCATTCAACCAGACTCTGTGTGGACTGACACATAAATATTTGCCTGTGACTAATTTTAGAAACAGTTTGTGTTGAGATGCACTTTGGGGCAGGTCGGTGGGTGAGAGTGCAAAGTCACTTTTCTGACCATTCAACCTTTGAGCCTTCTGACAGCCTGTCACGTTTTAAGTGTATGCTGTGTTGCAGATGATCAGTTTGGACTTCAAAATTCCTGTGTTTCATGTATTTCACATCTATTAACTATACCTTGTCTTATCCTGGACAGGGTAGTGAGGGGCTGGAGCCTATCCAAGCTGACAATGGATAAAATCCTGAGCAGGGTGCCCGGCCAGAAATCAGACCATGATCAAACTCTAAACCCATTTGGAATCACTTAACGTGCACGTCTTTGGTATGTGAGACGATGCTGAGAAAACTGACACTCAGAGGCATCAGCTGCACCGCCATGCAGTCCCATTGCATCGGTCTTACTCTCTTTTTATAATACAAATTTTCAATTTGTAGGCTGATTAAAGCAGATTAAAGGATGCAAATGTGAACAAATAAAATTTTCCATCCATTCATTCATCCACCACTTGCCAAACCAGGGTCACCGGGAACACCCTTGATAAGGTTAAAACAGAGAGAGACACAGAATAACCATCAACATACAAGATTTATAGAAACTGACAGTGTCCTTCATGAGCACAAGAATTCTCTGATTCGTTTTTTTTTTGTACTATTTTTTTCTCAAAATCCAAATTCTTCCTTTTCCCCCCTTCATGTCTCATTTTACTGCTCCTCCCAGCTAATTACCAAAATGATTTACATACTGTGGCTTCAGTGATCTGAGAGAGATGATGAGCGGTAACCCAACTTAACCGTTAAAAAAAAAGTTCCTCTTGAGTGATGTCACATGCACTATGTTTTTCCACTGTCTGTGCAGCCTTCTGCTTAATTTAATATGCTAGGCGTGAGCATGACTATGCAAAATCATTGTGGAACTGTAGGAGTCACTGGCCAGTGGATCAATCTCTTCTCTCAAAATGTAGCTACGGAGTCTGAAAGAGAAGTGAGGACCACACCCAGATACCACGGGCATGGTTAACACAACTATTGCTGTGCATCCTGCTTGGAAAACATCAGGCTTTGTAGTTGTACACGCGTGTGTGATCACCACCCACAGAGACAAACACCCATCATGATCATTAACATTGTCAGGTGTTGTGGGCCACCCAAGTCTCCTCTGCTTCCAGTTTCAGGAGCAGGTGTAATTCTATAACCAGTAGAAGAAGACTGAAAGCTCCTGCTGTACATCAGAGTGAGTGACAGCGGAGCTTACTCAAAGATCACTCTCTGTCCCTAATGACATGCTGCACTCCCTGCACTCCCTCCTGAGCCACATGCGTATCATCACTCTCCCCTCCAATCCGTCCTCTTCCTCTCTCTCCCTCTCATTACACACATATTTTTCTTGGCTCATTGAGACTTCAACCATATAGTCACAGTGGCGTTGAGACCTCCTCTCATTTTGTCCCGTTTGGTTTCCAGATTGTATAATGCAAAGACTAAACAAGCAGAGTTATTTGAGTGGGTTGCTGCATAATGAAGGCAGCAGACGAGCCTGCCAAGTCAACCAGCAGAGCGAGGTCGTCAGCATCCACATTTACCAAAGTACCTCATGAATTACATGGAAGAAAAAGCATGGACGAAATATATAAGTAAAGTGTCAAGCTTTATGGCTTCCAGCACACATATGTGTATCTTTTTGTGTACTTAAACGTAAATAAATGGAGTCACTGATAGATAATAAGAGTCCCATACCTGAGTTGGAACCTCAAATCTCAAAGATTAGATGCTTAGAGGACAGAATTAACTTAAATATAAGTAACAGATGGATCTTTTAAAGGGTAACAAATCTATCCAGCTCTGTTCAGTTTAATTTATATAAAGCGCTAAGTCACAACAACAGTGGCCTCACTAAATCAAAAGGTGTGGAATTCGACTTGAAGGGTCAAAAAGTATAAAACTATATCGGTAATCGGTGAATATGTTTGATATATTAAGGTGAAGAAGGAAAAAAACATGTTAATAGCAGCTGCTTATGATATTTTTGTGGCGTTTACACCTCACGCTGTAGAATAAGAGCGCTGCAGATGTGGAGACTCACACGCACCACAACAGAAACGCCCCACACTCTGTAGCGACCGCTTGAATTAATTCCTTCACAGTTCTACAGACTGAGGTGCGTTTCATTTTTATTTTCCCCCTCCTCCACCTCCTCCACGCAGACCGGGTTTGCTGGTGAATAGACCACTGACACTCCCGATTCAGCCTTTTAGTTAGATCGCAAGGTCTGGTCCCACCCATATGTGAACAGCTTTTGTCACAAGTGAAAAAAAAAGAAGTCCCTTTCACATTTTCCCTCCTTGCCTCCCTTCCTCCCTCCTCAGTCCTCCCTTCCTACCTCCTTCCCTCCCTCCCTCCCTCCTCAGCATCAAGTGCAGTGTGAGCGGAGCGACTTGTCTCTCAGCCTCTTTGAAGGAGCAATGAGGAGAAGGCAGCCATCGCCCTGCTGATAGCAGAAGGTCTGGGATGCAGTGAAGTGTTTTCCAGTTCATTTGTGTAGGTCCTGGGAAAACAAACAATAACGTTGCGGATTTGGCAGATCCATCAATCGAATGCGAGCAGGTAGGAAGCGCTATTGTGCACACTTACCCATTATTATTGTGTCCCGATGGGGAACGCAGGGAATGACTGACTTTATTCAGTTTCTTTCTTTCTTTCTTTCTTTCTTTCTTTCTTTCTTTCTTTCTTTCTTTCTTTCTTTCTTTCTTTCTTTAAAACTTATTTACATTTTTAATAGATTTTCTTTTCGTTTTACTCCGACCTGTTGATGTTTTAAAAGTTGATTTAATTGGATTAGAGTGCAAACACAAACACAAACACGGGCTTCAGTAATTTTGAGTATAATTACTATTGTTGTGCGATGTTATTCCCTTAGGGCACACTGAAATACTTTCAGTGCATTCTCAAATAGACACGTTGTCAATTTACTCTCCACGTACAGGTGATGCAGATGTGGAATTACTGAATATGTGCTAAATATGGGATTTAATTGTAGATTTATTTACATTTTAGTGTTGCCAATGAAAACACACGCCTCACATTTTTACTTTGATTTTTTAAACAGGGTTTCAATCGGGCTTTAATGTCAGATTTCTGAATCTTTTATCTCTTTACCACCTGACTGACAGAAGTGGATCTAATATTAAGAAAAAAGGCTTCAGTGAATGCTAACGCTTACTGATTTCATTATACACCATTGTGCCACAGCGCCACCCCTTGGTGACGTTTATCTCCCGGGCGCCCCCGATACTTTCCTGTGACTTCTTCCATGGAGGGAGGAAGAGGGCACAGCCTGAAATGAGGGCCTTCTGCTAAGACCGAGAGCCACCATGGCAGCATATCAGTTTCCACTCTCTGTCGAATAATTGCAGGCTTTCTCCTAGATTGTGTGTTTGTGTCTGAGTCTGGCAGCAAGAGTGTGAAGTTAAACACAAAACTAAACGTCATTTTTGTCTTCTCATTTATTGAGAGAGTTTTACAGCTCATGTGGGCTTGTAGTTTATTGCTGTCTGTTGTAGGGTGGCTAAATGATGGCCAATGGGTACGTTTTATTAGAAGATTTATGGTAAGCTGAAGCCAAAAAGTCCCAACTACAGTTATACTTACTTGAAGGACAGTGTGCTTAATGACAAGTTTATCAGCTGGAGGGTTGACTCCTTGACCAGTGAGGTTCTCTGTCTCAGCTGAGTCTCCTGGGAACTGTACCAAACCAGGCAGCATGCCTTTTTCACAACACATCAGCATCTAATTGAAAGGCAGTGTGTCTTTGGAACCCCCCACCTCCCTTGCCCCATCTTAAAGGTTTGTGTTCCAGCTGGTCTGTCATACTCAGTTTCAACCCTGTATATTTTCACCCCTGACTTCTGTTTAAAATTAACTTTTGGATTTGCACTTTTGTGCCAAATCATTCTCTCTCCTTGCATACGTGTGACTTCATCGCCACAGCCACGCTGACGAAACTGCGCTGCAGTGAAGTGACGGTCTGCTGAATCTATTAAAACGCACACAAATTGTAATTTTCTTTTTAGGTTTATCAGGGCTGTTGGCAACGTCACAGTCGTACAGTAGAAGCACGAGCCAGCAGGCTGTGTGCAGACTGCACAGTCTCAGTGTTTGATGTCATTCGTGTGCATGCAAAGAGTCGAGTGCAGCTAAGGAAACCAGATACTGTCATTACAGAAAGAGAAGGTTAACCATTGTGGCGAACCTCCAAGCCAATGTCTCAGCCCATTCGGAGGATCAGGGTTCATCTTATCCTTTTCTCTCCCCGCAGCCTCCAGCAAGATTCAGAGGATATAAATCTTTCAACCACACATCTAATGTAACAGCTCCAGAGACATGTCTGAGGAGCACAAGACTACTTTAAACTGAGTGCCATTGCTTCTAATAAAAATAAAACTGCACCAATTTGCAACCATTTTTGGCAAGCATTTAAATACATAAGTGTGATGTGCTGTCACACTGCTGTACAGCCAACTGTAGTGCTGCAGAACTGCAAGTCTGTTGGACATCTCTAATGTTTTGGGCTATATTGCCTCCCTGTGGCTGTATTGGGACTGTGCATATTGTGATCCAGGGGTCTTAACATTGGACCTTTTCATTCCAGGGAAATCAGAGTGTTCCTATATTCTGAACATACTTAATTATTAGTGTTTGGGGGGAAAAATCCCTGGCAAACAGTACAAAAAGTGTTGAGACATTTCACTTTAAAACCACAAACATGAACCTTGGGGTGACCAAAGTTATTGTGGTTCATAATTTGGGGAACCACCAACTTTAAATTGTTATGCTAATTCATGTTGTGGATGTTTAGATATTACAATTAATAAATGGGAAATTTTGACAGTTTGTAGTCCTACATGAAAAGCCAAGGCATTGCCAGTGTCATTATGGTTAAGCATCTGGGAACCATGGATCTCTGCACTAATATTTATGGGAAACCATCCAATAGGTTTCAGCCTTCTTAAGTTGAAGCTCAGGACGACTAGCAGGGAATCGCTAGTCAGTGGAATATGTCCTCCATGCACTACAATGGCATGTAAAAAAATTGCATGGCAAATGATCTCCTGATATTGAGGTGTTTTAGTCTGAACCAACCAAAATTCATTCTGTCCAATAGTTCTCAGAGGAACAACCTGTTGGCTACAGCTAGAGGATTATTATGATTTGTCAAATCAGGATGACTAATGGTCTCTTTTTTTTTAGCGTGTCCATGTCGTGAATGCTTATATATTTCAGGAAAAGGGGGAAATGTTGACAAATTTGTGGTCCTACATGAAAAGCTTGTCATTGCAAGCATCTTTATGGTTCACCCTCTGGGGAACACAGATGACTAAAGATTACACCAACCTTAACCTCCTAAGACCCGAACTCTTACATGGCATGCATTTTTTAATTTCCCTTTGATATTTGGGCTGATTGGGACCTGATGAATATAAAAACAAAGAATTACCAGATTTTTTTTTGTCTAATTTTTGTTTCTGAGAAAAATGAGAGCCACATATGAGGATATTCATTTGAAATTTCGATAGAACAGTTGCAATATAATGTCCTCGTAAGTGGATATCAGGCCCTTGTTGAGCAAGATTTAGTATTTTGGTCTAAATGACCCAAAATGTGATGTCCACATATGTGGACGCCAGGTCCTAGGAGGCTAAGTGTCACCCTCACGATGGTGTGAGTGTCTGCTAGAGAAAAACTAAGAGAGTCACCAGAGTCAGCAGTGTACATCCTGTTGAGAATATGTGCAGAGAGTTTTATGGCAATTGTTCTTTTGGTGTTTTGATATTAGCGAAGGATTAAATGGGCAAGATTTATGGGAATCCATCCAACAGTTCACACTTGTGGTAATGCTAGCAGGTGACAAAGGAAAAGGCAGGATGTCATCAAAGTCAGTAGGATATATCCTCTATGCCATAAATATATTTATGCCATAAATATATTTATGCCATAAATATATGGCAAATTATGTACTGATGTTGAGCTATTTTAGCATAGAGTTTTAAGAGTGGAGTGAGCAACCATCAGTGCTACAATTAGTATCATGTGTGGCTAAAGAAAGTATAATAATAATAATAATTCGCTCATATGTTCTTATTTTTCAGAGCCAGGCCCAACTTAACAATGGGCCACATATCCTTATGTGTCCTGGTCCCAATGACAGTGCTGGCTGTGGTGGCTGTAGCTGCTGTAGATGATGAGTACACCTGGCCGCAGTGGAAAGTTCCTCTGGTGAGGAAAAGACGTACTGTGCCTCTCAGCAGCCCAAGCTTCTCAGCTCATCCACAGCCAGAGCTAAGTGGGACTTGTGGGATCGAGTGCCAGCGTCGCCTTCCTTCACCTTCCCTGGAAGACTTGGAGCAGTTCTTGTCTTACGAGACAGTCTACGAAAATGGCACACGCACGTTTACTTCCATTTCTGTGCAGGGTCTCAACGAGATGACTGCATGGTCCAGAAATGCCTCGTCTAGCTCTCGCCACAAACGAGAGGTGTATGGCACAGATACCCGCTTCACCATCGCTGATAAGCAGTTCTCTACCAAATATCCGTTTTCCACCTCTGTGAAGGTGTCCACAGGCTGTTCTGGGGTTCTGGTATCCCCTAAACATGTGCTGACTGCTGCCCACTGCATCCATGATGGAAAGGATTATCTAGATGGAGCGCAGAAACTACGTGTCGGGATTCTGAAGGAGAAATCCAGGCGAGGGAAAGGAGGCAGAGAGAGAGGAGGACGACGAAAAGGTAGAAGAAGAAAGGGAGACACAGCTCAAGAAGACGGACAGGAAAAGGATGAGAATGGCGGTAAAGGGAGGGGAAAAGGGAAAAGTAGGAAGAACCGGAATAGGCGAAGTGTGGAATCTGAGAAACCATCATTTAGGTGGACAAAAGTCAAAAAGACCCAGGTTCCTAAGGGTTGGTTCAAAGGCGTGTCGGGTGGACTGGCTGCGGATTACGACTATGCTGTTCTGGAGCTGAAGAAATCCTCAAAAGTCAAGCACATGGAACTGGGTGTGATCTCCTCAGTCAAGAAGCTTCCTGCTGGGAGGATCCACTTCTCCGGCTTCGATGATGACCGACCTGGTAACTTGGTGTACCGGTTCTGCTCCGTGTCTGAGGAATCCAGTGATTTGTTGTACCAATACTGCGATGCCAAACCTGGCTCCAGTGGCTCTGGGGTCTACATCCGCCTCAAAGAACCAGGCAAGAAGAAGTGGAAGAGAAAGATCATTGGAGTCTTCTCCGGTCACCAGTGGGTGGATGTTAATGGGGACGGGACGCAGCAGGATTACAACGTGGCAGTGAGGATAACACCCCTGAAATATGCTCAGATCTGCAACTGGGTCCATGGGGACTCAAGCGCGTGCCAGGTAGCCTAAAAAACACAGGATCCCCCCAACCTACACACTCCTCGTTTTTAATCATCAATCAGGGGCCCAACAACTGCCTTCCTGTGACCTCCTGTGCCTCCCAGTGGCTCCTGCTACACTGGTCCACACACACACACACACACACACACACACACACACACACACACACACACACACAGCCATTCAGACTCTGTGTTGACGAGAGAAACTCGTCAGCGCATCAGAACTGTGGCTCTTCAGCTTTTCTAATTTATTTGCTAAAAAGAAAAAAAAACAACTGAGAAAAATCATATATATTATATGTATTTTTCAGATCATTCTGATCTGCTGTTTCTAATTTGACCTTTTTTTTTTTTAAAGATATGACCTCTTTGGAAGGTTGAAAAGTGTGTATATTATATTATCCCTGGTACATTTATTCCCTGTATGAAAAGACTGCACTACAAGTCTTCTCCACTAGTGCGCATCAAGTTTGACAAAAGACCCAGGAAAAATTTTTGTAACTCTTGTTTCGCAATTGAACTATATGGAGATATGGAAATAACTTTTTTATAAACATTTTTAATTGAACATGTTCCACTGTGTGTATCTATCTTGTTTTTTTGTTTTGTTTTTTCAAACTACCTTTTGAAGACAAATCGTCTGTCTAAATAGAGAAAGGGTCCTTATAGAAAATAGGTTTTTTTTCTCTGTGAGTCTTGCAATCTTTTTCTCTGTTCTTGCAACACAGTGAAATGTGGTTTCATTATTGTGAACATAACTGTGTTGGTGCTTATCCAGAAGATGTGGTGCTAATTTATGAAAAAGTAGAAGGCTTTTAAAAGATGTTTTGTTAGCCACATACTGTAACTATATATTTAATGTGAGGCTACAGATTTGGGTTGCATTAAGATGGACCCGAACAATCCAACAATTTACTTGAGCTGCATATATTTTTCCAAATCTAAAGGATATTGGATTTGCTATAATGCTATAATATTGTTGTGTAATGGAAGGTTTTAAATGTGGATTTTTGGGGGGGGGATTTTTTTTTTTTTAGATTTTCATGTTGCTTATATTCAAAAAGTTCATGAGTATCCTTTTGAAGACCAAATACCTGACATTAAAGATGCAGATTGAAAACTACCAAACATTAAATCAAGTTTACTACCTGTGTGTATATGTGTGTTTTCAATTACGTACATTCAACCACAGCGATCTATAAAATATCTAAACCATTAAAGAACACCGCCGGCTTTGAAACCCGCAGCTAGTGATGACATATTTAACCAAGTATAATGTAAAAGCAAACTTTAAAAGTGCTTTCATCATTTAAATTAAGAAAACCGATCAGTTGCACACAGTTTATTAGATGTTTAATCCATAAAATTTAAATTAAATTACGAAAAACTTCTCCAGAGTAGCTTTATATCAACTGTGAAGTATAGCTATGGAAATGTGATAGTTTGATGCGACCATGCAGCTTGATATCATTGATTAAGCTCTGAATTCTGCTTCATATGAACCTTTAAACAGGATTACAACCTTAAGCACTTTAGCAAATCTACTGAGACAATAAAAAAGAAGAAACAGAGTGTTATGGGATCAAGATTATAAGAACAGATGTGAATCACTCTAGTGGGATTTAAAAACTGGCAGCACATGCAAAAAAGTTATTTTTTTCATGGAAGAACAGGGATGAAGAAAATTCTCTCAGATGTATGGGGTTGCACTGGCTTCTCCAGTCAAAGGTAAACTTAGTTTATCCACAGACTAATGTGGAGAACCTTACAGATTAATAGGTTTTTATTGCGTAAATGATTGAAAAAGCTGAAATTTTTTAAACTGTGAAAATGACACATTTCACATTGGATCTGTTTTCTTGTTTAAAAAAATTGCAGAAAAGTATTCAATTAAATTTGGACACTGTGGAGTTTAGTTTCTGAATGAGTAAAGGAAAAAAATTTTTTTTTATCAACATATGGCTTAGAGAAATAAAGTTAAATTAAAAAAAGACAAAACAATTGAGCAAAAAACAAAAACAAAAAACAGCACAAAAAATGACTTGCTGATATCACTCCATCGTTTCATACAAATATGGTCACTTCTGGCTAAGACATAAGACAAAAATGCCAGCAAACAAAATACTAACACTGAAGCATTCATGCTCAGAATGAAATCATAATAGTCAGTACAGACTACACATGCTTCGTTCTACACCCAGACTGTACAACCCCACATCTAGATTGGAATAACTGGGAAGAGACACCGGCCTAGGATGTGTGTTTCTTGATTATTTTGTGATCATTTCAAATTTTGACATACACATGTTTTTCAACTCTACTCTTTTAGACCTCTTTTGGAGGACAGAGCCACAGCAAAAGACAGTTATAAGAAAAAAACCTATAATGTAGCGTTTTCATGTGGTGAAACTGAAATAAAAGCAGTCATTTTGGAGCCAGACAGTTCAATCCATCATTGAATTTATTGCATCTCAAAGGGCTTACATGCACATGGGGAGGGCCATTGTAAATAAAATAAATTTACAACTAAACAAAAATACAATTTTCATAATTTAGTCATGAAAAATGTTAATAATCTCCCATTATTTTCTCTGAATCACATCTGATTCACACAACCAATCCACTAAGAGGACAACACACAGAGTAAGCTTGATAACTGTCTGTAGTTTACAGCACAGGAGAGGGGGACCGGTGTTAAACAATGTCCAAACATATGCATATGTCAACACTGAAAACATACACATTTCAATGTAAGTAAGCAGGAACAGAAGTGCTTTGGGTAACACGTTCAGAAGGTTCGACAGTGACCTCCTGTGGGTTTCTCTACACACTGTTCCTCATGTGGCCACATACAGAATTACATACAGTTCCACTAAAAATTGGCCGATCGTCAGTACTGATCATATGAAGAACTCAAACGCAGTGTTCAGACAGCAGCAGGATCGGATTTTTTTCTTCACATTATAACTTGGCCACGTTTGCTCAGTGGGTGCATACTGCTAGATAACACTGAAGTTAAAGGTACCATGTGGAGTTTTCCACTGCTAACAGGAGTAAGGTTTTGATGAGGAGGTGTAAACACTGTACATTTCAAAGGTTTTTCTTTACATGAAGTAAATGCTTCGTATTCATAACCATAATCAACGGATCGGGGATACTTAAACAGCTTTCTTTGGTGTGAAATACTGAATGCAAGCAGAATATCGTATGCAAACTCCATAACGTACCTTTAACCCGCACCCAAGTCAGTGATGGGATTTTCTAGTTGTTGCTAGGTTACCATGTTGATTAACTGCTGTTCTTAGAAATGACTCAATATAAATTTCAATCCTTAAATCAACTGGATGTCAGATTGATTAATTTGGGCTGGCTGAACACAGGGTTTGGTATGGCATTGCTATTGAGAAAGTCTGAAAGAAAGAACAGGCACCAGACATTCCCCGTGTGAGAAGTGTCAAAAGCAGACTTACGTAGACAGTTAGACAGGAATAGTCTGAATTTACCTCCGTGCTGAAGAAGTACATTTTAAGATATGTCCTGTAATAGCAATACCAGCAAATATCAGTAGCAGTATGGAGGATTATTCTAAAACAAAGAGAACATATACAAATGAATAACATAAAACAAAAACACAAAAGAAGAAATGTAGAAAAATAAGCCACCAGTTAAAAACAAGAGAAACAAACAAAAGGATCACTTGCTGGTCTTGTATGACTCAGAAGCCCATAGAAGAGGTTTCTAAATACACAGTATATTAATCATGTAGCGGTAGTCATATTTGCTTCCAAATAGTGTTGAAAGATGATGGTAAATAGAAGGATACTCACACCACTTCTTACAACTTCATGTCTGACTCACATTTATATTTCTCTTCAACACACGTACAGAATAGAGACGAAATCCTCGCCCGGAGAAATCTATGTACATCAAAGAGGACCTTTCTGTAAACAACACACAGCATGTTTCTCAGAAAAATCTCCCGGGGCTTTGTTTGTTTTTCCCACTCTCATCCAATCAGAGCGGGACAAAAGGAGAGCCCCTCCCCCTTTACAAGGAGGTACGGACAAAGAAAGGGGTGGAGACAAATAAGGGGAGGAGCTCAGGACACCAAAGCACATCCATCATTCGACTTAGTACTAGAAATGAATCCGAACACGTACGCCTTCGCTTTCTCGCGCTTAATTTTTTTTTTTAAGTGATTTTGTTTAGACAAAAGTTTGGTACATCGACATAAGCACACGCTTTTATTTTTTTCTCGTATATTTATATGTAATCCGCTATGGTTCACTTTCACAGTTTGTGCTACAACATCACACAGGAGAAGGGCTGGGCTGGAGTAGGGTGGAGAAAAGAGGCTCTTAATAAGGTTGAATAGCTGAACATCGCTGGTGTTCTGAGATGTTGACAGACACCAGGTAAAAAGGTGAGGGGGCTCTCATCCAAAGAGGGAAGCAGCTGGAAGACAGGAAATAGAGAGCATTTTTAATATAAAAGTCATTTTGTTCTGGAGGCAAATGAAAAGGTCTGTACTGGAAGCTGACTGTGAGTTTTGTTTTGCAAAGCGATGATCTGAAACCAGCTGATTTTCATGTTTCTTATATTCAAGAAGTTCATGAGTATCCTTTTGAAGACCAAATACCTGACATTAAAGATGCAGATTGAAAACTACCAAACATTAAATCAAGTTTACTACCTGTGTGTATATCTGTGTTTTCAATTACGTACATTCAACCACAGCAATCTATAAAATATCTAAACCATTAAACAACACCGCCGGCTTAGAAACCCGCAGCTAGTGATGACATATTTAACCAAGTATAATGTAAAATCAAACTTTAGAAGTGCTTTCATCATTTAAATTAAGAAAACTGATCAGTTGCACACAGTTTATTAGATGTTTAATCCATAAAATTAAAATTCAATTAGGAAAAACTTCTCCAGAGTAGCCTCATATCAACTGTGAAGCATAGCTATGGAAATGTAATAGTTTGATGCGGTTTTGTTGCTTTGTGGACCGTGCAGCTTGATATCATTGATTAAGCTCTGAATTCTGCATCATATGAACCTTTAAACAGGATTACAACCTTAATCACACTAGTATTAATCCTAGCTGAAGACGCTCAATTCCACCTGGGTTTTATTTAACCCAAAGCTCATTCTTAGTCATTTTATTTTTGTGGATATAAAAGCACAGAAATAAAATATTTATTTAACTTCAGCTAAAAGCAGAAAAAAACCCTGAAGATGCTGTATATGGCTTTATTGTTTGTTGATGACTTTTTAAAGCTCTGAACTCAGATTTGCAGTGGCACTGCCAAGTCACATGATTCCAACAAACGTACAACAAGAATTCTTTCATGAGCTCCCACCTGGAGCGTTATAAGAAGTCCTTGAGGTCAAGTTCTGCCAATGGGTCCTTGGGCTTCTTGGGGCTCTGGCTTGCAGGTCCTGGAGAAAGCTGGAGAAACAGGACACACAGATCTTCTTAAATTGACCACAAATATTTTAGATAAGAAGATATAACTAATTAAATTCAAAATTAAGTAACATTTTTTTAGATTGACTCCCAACATGTACTGTAGCTCATTTATGTTGTTTTACATTGTTTTTATGTGCTTTTTAATGCGTTTTTGTAGCACATTCACAGAGAAGTTTACTGGAGCTTATATACTGTACTTTATGTTGTAGTTTTGCTGTTTGCTAGGACGAAGTCCCACAGCTTTGTAATGGACAAAAAATTGTTTTCTTATTATGATTCTTAATAATATAAGCAATGCTTGTAAGGAATATCTCTATAGATCTATATGAAAACCAGAACTATTAAATTGATACATAAAAGCCAGTATAAATATACATATATATGCACAGATCACGGCACAATTAATTTACTGTCAGACAACCCAATCGATGTGTTTTTAAAAGTTTAGCCCCTGCTAACCAGCTACCTTTAGCCCTTCTCACCTAATGTTTCCATATTAGCAGACTGGTCAAGTTGCTGTTATAGCAGCTCTTTATTTCATTTAGCTATCCTGAGTTTCCCACTTAAACAAGCATGCGAAAATACAGCCTAATTTTGAGGGAAAGACTGTGATGTGTTACCGGTGCTCCTGGTGCAGCGGCTCCAGGTGCAACTCCGGCCACCCCAGTGAAGGGAGGTCTCATCATGGACTGTCCCATCATGGGCTGCATCACAGGAGCTCCAGGCCCTGCTGCAGGAGGCTGGTAAGACAAGGGAAGGACATCAGTCTTGGAGCGATACAATTCCCCAATTCCCAAAAAATGCAATAAGATAGAAAAGCAGGTCAAAGGGGTGTAGTTTTTGGATGTCTGTTTTCAAAAATATGCATTCAGTCAGTTAAACAAAGTTAAGCATAAGGAAAAAAACATTTCTTAGTTTAGAAGCTCTCTACAATCCTCAGAAAAGATTAATTATAAATTAAATTAAGCTTACCATGCCAAAGCCAGGTTGTGCACTCATTGGTGGCACCATGGCTGCACCAGGGGGAGCTGCTCCTGGCACCCCAGGAGCTCCAGGCGTGGAACCGGTCTAAAGAGAACAAACAGGTGAACATGTCACAATAACACATCTTGGTTCAGGAAGTGTCTGCACAGTGGCTGCCTAAGTGACCTGATTTTACTGTCCAGATTAAATGAAAGTACAGATTAAAAGAAATGTAGTTACTGATAAACCCGTGGCAGTACAAACGCACACTTCTAAACTTAGTTTTCAGAAAGGCTGCTTTTCATATAAAGCGTATTCTGATCCTGATGGAATGAATACTGTTCTTACCATGGGGGCTCCCGGTGTAGCCCAGCTTGTGGGGGCTACCTGTGGCATCCAGTTTGCGCCTCCTGTTAGCTTCTTCTCACTCTGTGAGTCCCTAAAGGAGTTTAAATGTAGGATACAAGTCAAGATATATGCAATTAATGTCACTTCAATCTCTGTCTTTTTGGGCCAAATGAGCAAAAAGAAAGAAAGGGTTTGCAAATCTAATGATTAACTAATTTTTATAGAATTCACACACTTACTTTTTCTTTACTCCAAGGTCTGAACAGGAAAAAGAAGGAAGAATGAGTTACCTTTCTATGTAAGAAGACAAATAATAGAACTCCATACAGGGAAAGCTACAGTTTACCTCCAACCAGGTTGGCCAGCGATGTGTCCAGATCTCCTACAATGGTTTTGGTAGCAGGAGGGGTGGCGGATGGAGCGGCTGCAATACCCCCCATTGCAACAGGAGTTCCCATGCTTCCTGCAGTGCTTCCAGTAGTGCTGCCCCCAGTGCTCTGGGGCGTTACACTAGGCATCAGCAAGTCACCTAATCCATCAAACACTTGATGGTGGGAAGGTGGGATAAAACAACATAGATTACAAACCTGTCAATCCCTACGTTAACGAACACAGAGCAGACAGTATGATGAGTGGGACAATCTGGCTGTGACAGCATAAGTATTCAGTTGTGTATCACATGCACAATGTCTGGTAATACATTTGAGGGCAAAACTGCACCAATTGAACTCACTTGGTCAGCTGCTCAACCAGTTAAGATTGTCACATCTCAGAACTTAAAAACCAGCAACATCTGGAGGACATGTTCTAAACCAGGTGTCATCAAGGCCAGCTGGTTTAATTCCAACTTACAAGAAGTACTGTATTGTTACAAGTTGGCTGTTTGTTGTGGTATATATGCATGTACAAACGATCAATTTTAATTTTATTAACAGCTTCACAGTGTATAAGCAGGCAAGCAGAAGTAACAGCTTTGGCAAAAATTGGATATAACATTTGCTCCAGAAATGCCAGTCCTCTTCAGCTGATTGTTCGGCTACAAATTCTTTGTAATATCTCATATAGACCATGCTCTGAAATTTTGTGAAAGCACAAGTCGATGAGACAGAGAAGTTCACTTCTGTCTGAGGTGAGTTGCTGAGGATATCCTGAACTTTCCTGTTTTTAAGCACTGGTGTTAGCCTTTGTTATCTGCTGTTAGCTAGTGTTAGCAGCTGTTAGCTGCTATTAGCCAGTGTTAGTGAAACTTTCTTTGAAGTGTATCTAACATTGCTGGACTCAGACATTTAGTAAATAAACTCTCATGCAATGTGACAGGGTCATCCATCTGTTTATCAGAGAGAGAAACAGTTGATAGTTTGACCTAACATTAGCTGGTACAATGTTAGCTTAACCATCTGCAGTTGCTGTTTAGCTGGCTTGTTCTCAGCTGTCCAGAGACGGGAAAGCCACATTCCTAATCTGCTGTTTTTGCATGTTTTAGAGGCTTGTCTCTTGAGTTTTCACTTCTTTGGTAAAGGAGACCCCTTCTCTTGTTTACCCTTTGACATTCTTTGGATCATGGGTAGTCGACAATGGCAAGAGACATCCAAAACTGGGATTCAAAATCTCATAGAGGTAGGTTAGCAAGGTAAATACTGAACCGTGTAGCAGAGTGGACCAAAAACACATCTACTCAGTAAACGCCATTACCGGAAGTCCCCCAGGAGACCCCTTCTCTGATGAAAAAAAAACCCCATGTGTACTATCCTTCATATCTCAAGTGTGAAGGTTCAGAAAATGTGCCTCTGTAACACACGAACACCTATGAGTTCTCATCTCTATGGCCAGTCTTGCCACATACATAACATCCTTCGACAAACCACCATCTGCTCCAGTGTATTTTTAATGTATTAATTCTAAGTTTATGAGAATGCATCAAGTTGTTGGAAAATGTAGTTGCAAACAAATCAATATATATTTATGAGTACATTTTTTAAATTAAATTAAATTAAAAAAATGACGGACTGTACCTTTAAGCTGGTATAGCCTACCCAAAGAAGCTGCCCATCTGCAAGTCACTTTGCAATCTGCCTCCACCTAGCTCCTCTTTTCCACTTTCTACTGATCTCCCTGCCTCTAGCTTTCCCTGTATGTGTGTGAAAGGGTGGGGAAGTCCTAAAACAGAGCCATACAGCAAAATATAAAAATCTTACAGGTGGAACCATTAATCTTCTTTAGTCTGTAGTGGATCTGAATGAACTGTAACTGCAGGAAGTAGACCATAACCTTTAGTCTTTGACTAATGCTTGCAGTAGGTTTAATCATACGACGCCAATCTATTAGGTTTCATCAGAGTAATGCTTTAAAAAAAAGGAAGGTTTGAAAGATGTTGCTGAAGCCTTGATGGCATGTGGTTACTCCAAGAGGCTAAAATCCAAAAGACTGAAGGGAAACGTAGATGCATTAAGGGTAAGCACCAATCGTGTCTCATGCAGGAGACAACATGCAACTTGGGAACAGCTTTGGTAAAGAAAACAGTAAGGGAGAGTTGTCCAAAGGGCATGCTGTTATCCACCGCAGGGTTTAACTCACCAGTTACAGATTAGAAGAAGCAAGCAATGACCCAGCAGAGTGGAAGGAGGGTGATGAGGGAACAAGATGTGTAAAGCAGAGGAGAAACACAGAAAGAAAGCAAGAAAATAGAAAGAAGGGAGAGTGGAGGGGTGAGTGGGGAGGTGAAGAAAGCACAGCATTTGTGAAAGTTAAAGAAGTAAAATAGAGGAGACTAAGAGAGAAAGACCAGTGCAAAAGAAGCAGCGGTGCTGAGGAATAAAGCAGTCAGCAGGAACAAGAGTTTTACGTCAGACTGTGACCCCAGCACGTCAGCGTCTCATTCATGCAGAAATCAAGCTGTCAGCAGGTAACAATAACTAGGTCAGCTGTTAAGAGTGCTCGGCTTTAATAAAGCAAACCGAGATTAATGCACATCAAGCAAGACCTGTGCAAATATCAACAAAATATTTCATAAAATTCTCTTAACTCACAAGACAATGACATCAATCACTAAAATGAAGCAACATAACAACCACTTACTTGAAGCATCAAAGCCACCAGAGGGTGCTGATGTAGTGGATGGAGGTTCTACTGCTGCTGCTGGAGCTGGAACTATTGGTACTACGGCCACTACAGCAGGTACTGGTGGAGCTGGCGAAGAAAGCGCGCCCAAGGCATCAAAACCCGTCTCTAGGAGGTCATTCTGCACCAGAGCTGGAGCCAGGGCTGGAGCGGCAGCAGGGGTGAGGGTGGGGGACATTAATCCTGAAGGATATAAACAACAGGACTGTAGAATCATACCGAGTACTGCATCAGCACAGTGAAATAAACAGGAACAGATCATCCCTCCGAAAGGAAAACAGATAAAATATTCATGTTCCAACATATCTTTAGAATTCATAGTATCATAATGTCCCAACAGAGCACTTTGCTGTCAGACTGAAGGCTGACTTGTCATTCACAGTCTCCAAATGTATAATGAGAGACAAAGCCTTCAACTATCAGATTCCTCTCCTGTGGAACAAGCTATTAGTTTATGGTTCAGAAGGCAGATACCAATCTACTTTAAAGATCAGACTTCCAACTTCCCTGTTTCATAAAACTTGGAGTTGACGCTGAATCAGGAAACCCTGAACCATCCCTTAGTTTTGCTGCTGGCCTCAGGCTGCTAGTGGGCTTTCCATGAACGGTCTCCTGTTTACACTAATCCCAACATCTGGTTGCAGGAGATGATTTCCCCTCCCTGAGCCTGGTTCTGGTGGAGGGCTCTTCCTGTTAAAAAAAGAAGCTTTCCTCCCTGCTATAGCCAAGTGCTTGGTCATAGGGATAGATCTCTCACTATTATGGTAGATCTTTACCTTCTGATGTAAAGTGCCTTGAGAAGATTGAACTGATGCTGATAATGATTTAAATAAATACCTTTTTTCTTCCACAGTTACCTGACAAAATTTATTTCTAGATGTTTCAGTTATAAAGGCATTTAGCAGTATTTAACAGCTGAAAGAAGAGAAAAAACTGTGTAATGTTGAAGCGTTGGGGTTAATGAGTTATAACAGTGTATGCTGCCAATACACTCTGCATTAGTCTTATTATGACAGTTCTGAAAGCAAGACTTTCACTTAAATTGACTATTTCTGTAATGCACTGAAACATTTACTGGGCCAGATCTGCACAGTTTTCTTTTTACAGTGACATACACAGAGCCAAATAAATGCTTGCCAAGTGTCTGGGTATCATCATCTACTTCTAAAGGTTTTGTAGTTTCAATGTAGCTAATGCACAACTGCACCTCCCAGTAGGTTCATCAACTATTCAATAAAGATCTAAATGAGATGGGCAAGACATAGCCATGATGTCATTGGGAGGTCGTGGAGGAAAGACATATTCCAAATGAGTCCTAAGTCACTCTGGAACAGCTGTGCAATTAATTCAACTAGAGCTGCCAAGTCATTACTTTATTGACGACATCTTAATCAGCGTAAGACTCTCCAATCAACCATTTGCCAAAATGAAAAGTTTTTAAAAGACTTTTCAGCACAACTTACTTAAAGTTTTCTGTCCATTCAGTCTTTTGATTCGCATGAAACACTGTGATGGAACTCCAAAGAGTGACAACTAGAAGAGACTCACCTCCCAGCAGGTCGTCTTCAAGTCCTACAGGAGCAGAACTCTGCGTTTCCTCCACAGGGCCCCCGAAAGAGTCTACGGGAGCATCCAGTTATCCACAAGGCAGCATGGAGGGCAGAAAAGGATGAGAGGTCAGCCCTGGTACACAAAATGAGACACAACGAAGGGGTGGGTAGGACACAAAATTATCTTTATAAAAGAAAAAGAAAAAGTGTGAACAAAAAAGGTTAAATCAAATCAGATTTTAAGGCAATCCATCCAAGAATTGATTTAACAGAAAATACAAGGAAAACATCTGTGTTGGTTCAAGGACACATATAAAACCTGCAGGACACCGGCACTTGAGGCCTGGAGTTCCCCACCCCTGACATAGAGAAATAAATCCTCTAGGATACCCCCCCCCCCCCCCCAAATTAAAAAACCCAAAACAAAACAAACCCACAAAAAACAAACAAACAAAAGAAAGATACGGAAAAGTCAAATAATATGAGGCACAAAGTACATCAACATCAATTATATGTCACATTTTATTGTAGAAGTGATATACCAGTGTGGGATGTCAAGTCAGTACTTAAATAACATCTATTGAGTGAGCGTACATATGCTTTATGGTATCAGGACACTGATGCTTACCGAATGTGAGTGTATTTGAGACATTAATAAAGTGGGTTTACACTTTATTAACTCTAACAAACTCTACAACTCTTAACAAATCTCTCGCAAATCGTATATATCTGTCAGTTGGTGTTGTATGTACAGTACCCAACAGGTCAATGACAGGCTCTGGCTCTGCTTTAGGTGGAGATGAGGTCCCTGCCGCAGGAACAGAAGCAGGAGCCGGGGCAGGGGTAGGAGCAGGAGATGAAAACGAATCTGGACAGAAGAGATAGAAAAAGAGATTTAATTAAATCAGTTTTATTAATCACTGCTTCAGTTCCAGTGACAGACTCCTCTGCTCATGTAGGGTTTTTTTTCCTGCCTGTTCTAAAAAGACTAAAGCAGACATGCAGAGAAGAAGAAGCAGAAGGAGGAAGCAAGCATCCCTGCATCTTAACTGTGTATCCACATCCTTGAAGCGTGCATCCTTTGGAAGTAGAGGTCTGGTCTGCATGTGCATGCAGACCCCAGTACCATGCAAAAACTTGTCTGGCTGCACCCCTCATAAAAAAGGAAGGGAAACAGTGATGCAGTAAAGGTAAAGCAGCTTGACTCACCCGTCACAATGTCTCCAGCCGGAGCCGGCTCGGGCAAAGGAGAGGGCCCGCGTGAAACAGCAGGAAGGTCTAATTTACCAACGCAAGCAAGAGGCAGAATACGAGAAAGAAGAAAACCATGGAGGTTGGGCAAAAAAAAAAAAAAAAGCATTAGCGTGGCAGGTAGAAAGATAAAGCATAGAAAGAAAGCAGCCACAACGATTATCCGGTAATTGACGAGTGGGATGCATGCACAGTTGTCACATACCACTATGGGGGGACAAACCAAGAGGTGAGGAAAAAGAACAGCTGACAGAGGAGTGGACATATAGAAACCAGAGGAGATGAAGAGGTTCCATAGACAGAGAAATGGATATCAACTCCTGTACCTGCACCAAAAAGGTCTACGCTAGGAGTGGTAGCAGCTTTGGATTCAGTGGTAGGGCTTTGCTCAGGCATAGAATCAAACATATCTACGAACAAGGACACACAATCATATGTACATTCAGAGTCCAAAGTCCAGTGCATACAAAATGGATTCAGAAGAGAGATGAGGGGAAAGCAGAGAGAGCAGATATTTTGATTATTAAATGGATAAGTTGCTGTGTATCTATCCAGTGCAATGCAGAATCAGAGTTAAAAGGGAAATATTGCCAAAGTTAAGCATGAAGACAAACTTACATATTTTCTATATAATAATCACTACAATCTGCCATGTTCAAAATTCAAGAGCTAAGAGATAAGAAGACTAACGGGAGAGGTTTTCAACACCTGGCATTTCCTTTGCCCTCCAATAAAACATATATAAACATACTTTCATTTAGAAAATCCTGTTTGTAGCTGTGTGGCATTCTGAGCTAAACAGTAATGTTGGCATGACAATATTCTGATATCTGGCTTCTTCAGCTAATTTCATGTTAGCATGTTAGTATGCTAATAATTAGCAACAAACAAAAACTCAGAAGAGGACTGTCATTTACCTTTGTACATTTGCTACATTTGTTGGATAAAACAAAATGTGTTTGATCCCTTCTGATGCTAAACAAATATATATATATATATATATATTAGTATCAAACTACCAAGTTGATTTTGGAGGGAGTATGATTAGTTCAAAATTCTTTCTCAATGGCTTCTTTACACACACCCAAGTTTTTGCTTTAGCCACGTTCCGCTTGGCCTGTCAGTACCTATCGACTGCCTCAGAAGTCCCACAGGCTAACCAAGCACAATAGGACTCCTTCTTCAGCCTGACGGTTCCCTTCACCTCCAGTGTCAACCATCTAGTTAGGGGGTTACCACCATGACAGGCACCAACCACCTTGCGCCCGCATCGGTGCAGCTGCTTCAGCAATGGAGGCGTTGAAAATGGTTCATTCTGACTCAATGTCCCCAGTCTACCTCGAAATGCTGTCTAAGCTATGCTGTCAAGGGAGTTGAAGATCTCACTATATGTTTAGGCACCCCATGTCTGTCCAGCATCCTCCCCCAATACCTGATCCAACTCCCCGCCAGGTGGTAATCAGTTGACAGCTCAGTGCCTCTCTTCACCCAGGTATCCAGAACATATGGCTGCAGATCTGAAGATACAATTAAATAATTGATCATCGACCTGCTGGTGCCACATGCACTTGTAGACACCCTTATGTTCGAACATGGTTTTTGCTATGGAAAGACTGTGGTTTATACATAAGTCCAGTAAGAGAACACTGGTTGGGTTCAGATCTGGCAGGCCGTTCCTCCAAATCAAGCTCCTACAGGAATGTCGGGTACTCTGAACTGTCGTTCAGTGCGTAGGCACAAACAACAGTCAGGACCCATTCCCCGACCCGAAGGCACAGGGAACAAACCCTCTCATTCAAAAACTCCAATGTACAGGCAGCAACCAGATGGGATATTAAGATACCCACCCAGCCTGCCATCTCTCACCAAGGGCAACTCCAGAGTTAGACAGTCCAGCCGTTTTCCAAGAGACTGGTTCTGGAGCCCAAGCCATGCATTGAGGTGAGCCTGAATATATCTAGTTGGTACCTCTCAACCTTTCACACTAGCTCAGGCTTCTTCACCACCAGAGAGATGACATTAAATGTCCCAGTTGTTAGTCTTGGTAGATGGGGATCAGTCTGCCAGGGTCTCTGCCCCGGGTCGCCACTCAGTGCACACTGCACCCGACCCCTACGGCATCTCCTGCAGGTGGCGGGCTGACAGGAGGGTGGGCCCATGTCCCTTGTGCCCTGGCAGGTCTAAGTTGTCATAGATTAACTAAAATTACTTAACCTTCATGCTGAGACTAGATGAGTTATTATAATTAATTTAAAAACGAGTGCACTAAAATTCATAACAAGCAATCCACTGATAATTTTAAAAAACCTAAAGGTTCAACAAAACTTAGAAATCAATGGCTCAGCTCTGCTGAGTTTGAGAAAGCTCAGCAGATGACCAAAGTATACTTATCATGAATATCAGAATCAGTGTACTATCGCTAGCTTTGGCAAAGATATACAGCAAAAACAATTCTTATTTGGGCTTCTTAAGGCCTTTGGGTTATTAGACCTTTCCACACACTGAAAAACAAACATAGACAAATTCTGTTCTTTAATTCTGACATTTAGCGATATTCCCTTTTAACTCAGATGCATAAGCTACAATACAGCATTCCCATCCACCAGTATCTAAAAACTCTGGCCACAAGCAGGAGAAGAAAACACTTTTCTTCCCTCCAAGTTTGGGAGACTGTTAGTAATATTAAAAAATCAACACAATTTGAGCCACCTCTGTTAATAAACACAAAACAAAATTTTCTTTTATCCACAGAGATCAAATAAGTACAAGTTTTGGTCCCCGGTCGGTAAATAATATTCAATTTTAAAACTGGCTTTGGAGATTTTTTCTAATTCGCTATATTCATGTTTTTTGGGGGTTTTTTAACAGAAGAGGTCAAAATGCTTGATTGACTATAAACAATCTAAAGGAAAGGTATCATGGAAAAATATAAAAACAAATCAGAATGTAGGGACTGGGCAAGTTATTGTAATTTTCACCATCATCATCATCATCAATACCAAGAGCAACACAATCATCATAATTATTAATACCATCATCATCACCATTGTCATAATGCAGGGCAATGCAGTGAGAGGCATAATGAGAGCGAGAAGACTTTACCACCAAAGAGATCTAGAGTCGGGGCAGCTGCAGACTCTGTGGTGGTGTCGGTGGAGGTTGTGGCAGTAGTAGTTGTGGTGGTGGTATTAGTGGAAGAAGGGGTGGGGGCAGCAATGGGGGCGATGATAGTCGGCGCATCACTAGAGGTGGGAGGAGTAATGGCAGCAGCATCCGCCCCCGTGTCGGTGGGCTTCATAGCAAACAGGTCCAGTTCTGGAGCAATGTCCGCACTGCCCTCCGTCGTAGCGAAGGGGTCTTCGCAAAGAGCAGCAGGTTGGTGGCGTTCAGGAGTTAGGGAGGGGGTAATGATTAGAAAAGAAGGGAATGGGTCAGTGGAGAGGGGATGAGGAAGGGAGGAATTAAGGATTTGTTAAAGTGACAAAAACTGCAAAAAGCATTTTTGTGAGGCTAAATACCTCAGAAGTGTCAAGTTAGGGTCAAAGAAAGTAAAACAATACATGGTAACTCAGAGCTCCATCCACAAACTTCAGCAGAAAATACAATAGAAAGAAAAAACAGTAATTATGGACTATAGTTAGTAGTGGAATAATTCCATGATGCCCAATTTGTCTCAAACATGCAAGCCTAATCCAAACCATCCATGTGTCCAGGAAACAGCCGGCTCTGTGAACAATGCTAGCAGTATATAAGAATGAAAGGACATGCCATAAATACCTTGTATCTATTAAAAATCAATTTAAACTGTTTTCTTCTGTCCTAGAGTGACAAGTCTTTCTAACTTGGGTTGACAAAAAAAAAAAGGGGGGGGGGGCCGTAAATATTACTTATTACAAAAGAACTACTACACAGTCAACCATTTGCTAGTTAGCATTAGTTTTTGTTTGTTGGTTGTTTTTGTTTTTTTCTGGTTTATCAATAAGAGCAGGACACCTATCAATACATGGAGCAAAGAACCTAGAAAATTAGAGATAAGATAAGATAAAACTTTATTAATCCGTCGGGTGGGTTCCTAGTTAGCATTAAGTAATTCTGGGTCTAGTCAAGTATACAAGTTAGTAAAAGTATTAAGTATTAAGTTTTCTTCTTCTTTATCAAAATAGTTAACTATATATAGTACTTCTTAATCAATCTACGTAAATGGCCTTGATCTTCATTCTTGAAGTAAATAACTTTGGCAGTGCACTGGTAAATAAGCTAAATGCTAACATGCTCACACTGACACTAGTGACTTGCTAATGTTTGGCAAGTAATGATTTAAAGTTAGCAAGGCAACATGCTAATCATGAACTTAAAACAACAACTGAAGCTTAGAAAAGCTAACAAAGCACAGATGTATTTTGGCCTAGCAATAGTGTTATAGTGAACATCAAGGTTCATAACACAATTGACAAAGTAAGGAACAAAATTATTTGTTTTATTTAAGTATTTTACAAAGTTATTAGAACCTAAGCTTGGCGATTAATGTATTTTGAGCAGTACTGGGGTACGTTGTGGCAAAATTGGAAAAAAGTCATGGAATCACTCCAGTCTTCTCATTGTTGAAAAACTAAGCTAACCAATGCACAAAGTTGTCAAAAGCTGGCGCTTCCCTTTTACACAGAAGATAAAGTGTGGATGCAGGATAAAGTTATTTTTAAGGTTAATCACACATAAATATTAAATACCCTGTGATTACAGTAGGGGTAATTATAATGTAAAGTAACATTTTTGCTTATTGAATGGACATTATGTAGGTTGCTTCAGTTTCTCTGCTATGTAAGCTGCTGCAGGCCAAAGAGAACAGCTGAATGCAAGTTATTAAAAACCAAAATAAAATATGATTAGTATAACCATCATAATCCAGTTGTGTCATGGTTAGTGGTGTTAAAAAAGACATTTATTTCTGGAATACTGAGAAGATAATAGCTGTGCTGTGCTTTTTACTGCAGTATTCACTGGATGAATATTAGGAGGAGAGGGTCCATGACTTGGGCATTGGAGTAGGATTTGGGGTGAGACAGTGGGACCTGAGGGCAGGTTTGTTCTACTGTCTTCTATGAAAGCAGAAGCAGCTTTATTAATATAATAAAAGCAACAGCCTTCACATTCGCACACGCACTCGTACCTCCATGCACACACGTTTGCACAGAAAGCTGTTTTGTCACCCACCAGATCCACCAAATGCATCAGCAGCAGGGCCCGCGGCCACGGCAGCAGGACCATCTCCTGGGGAAGGTGCAAACGCATCTAGGGTATTGCAGACGAAAAACAGCCGGAACGCGAACACAAAACGTAACACCCGGACCAACACACCAACACACACATGGATGTATAGAACAGAAGATGAATAAACAGATGAAATGGACAGGGAAGAAAAATGAGAGGTCAGCATCAGGAAAAAGCAGAGAATACAAGAAATATGCAGCCCAGTAACTGCAATGATTGATCTCATTGTATCATCAGTCACATGATGAGTTTTGTTTTGATGGGGCTGCATAATGCTGCATTCAGTGAGTGCACCACCAGTGCAGGCTCGTGAAATGAGGCATGTTGTCACAAGTTACTTGCACTCTGTGACAAGAGGGGAAATGTCAAGGTCAGGGATGGACAAAGGTCGTTTCTCTTTGGTGTTTTAGTAGTACTCTGAATGTTTGTTAGTATTAACTAATATGCCAAATTATCATTAAATAGCACTCAGCCAGTTTTTGTCTTGGCATATTTAAGAAACTGTTAGTAACTCATAGGAAGAAAATAATTCAGGGCGATAACAAAAAGCACAAATTGACAAATCTCAAATATATGCATCATGATTTTGCACATTGCAGGGGAATGAAATAATGCTGTACGGTACTGGTTAATTTTTGGGGGGCGGATTTGAAATGGTAAAGGTTTTTCCCCCGCCGAGTGAAAAACATGATGCGTGATAGCTGGACACTAAGCCAGCACAACAGTATGTGCATGGCAGTCACAAAGCAGGACGTAAAAACATGTTTAGTCACATCACTAAGCATTATTTTTTTTCCAAAAATAAGTACATCTGACACAACACAGCCCCCCCCCCCCCCCCCCCCCAAAAAAAAACTCTCAAACATTTCTAGCTATAGAATGAAGAAATATCCGTTTAATTTTGGTATTTTATATTAGATAAAATAAGGCTTGGAAATAAAGCTGCAACTTGAGAAAAGATCAAAAAAATATGTTAAAAAGATTCTTAATTCAGATTAAGGAAATATTCTTCAAAAAGAGCTGTGAGTGCTGCTAAACAACATTTCTATCCTCGAAAAGCTTTGGTAATGCATTTCTCATCTGCCTACTGTTAGAATATGCATTTGATGTTGTTTTTCGCATCAAAAAGAATATGTAGAACATTTAAGCTCAGTGGTTAACCTGATGAGACAAAAGCCTGTATGCTTTTTGTCAGGTTATGATATTGCACTCCTGTGTTTCCAAAAGCAAATCCAAGCTTCATAACAAAGGAAATCTATCATTATGTAACTAAACAATGAATGGGCTTGTTGCAGAAAAGCAGGCAGGCCGTGTCTGCATCCTACCCTCCACCTACACTGACCTCCGAAAAGGTCGATGTCTGTGGCTGAGGTGGTGGAGGCAGGAGCAGAGATGGGCAGCGAGGTGGGCGCCTGCGCAGCTGCAGCAGTGGTGGAACGAGCAGGGGCTATGGGCGGGGCAGCCACGGGGGCAGAAGCAGCCGCAGCATTGGCATCAGCAGACTCTTTCTTTGCCAGGAGAGATTCAGAGGCTCCGTCGGTAGCGGCCGGAGTCGCTACGCAGATAAACCCCGCAATCCAAATGCCACGACCCAGTCACAACCCCCAAAAGAGAGGAAGAAACAGCAGGAGAGAAAATAGGGAAGAAGGAGCAAGACGGCAGAGTCAAAGACGTCAAAGTGAGTGAAAAGTTCAAAAAGAAAAAAGAAAATTCAGAACTGCAGGTTGAGAGACAAGTTGAACAGGCGACTGCAGGCGACGCTGTCAACAGAATACTTACCCAAGAGATCTTCAAGACAGCACAAACCAAAACAAAGAGAGAGAGAGAGAGAGAGAGGTCAGAGACAGTGAATGACTGAGTTAAGAAAGAGATATACTTTGAAATTATGCAGATGCTCCAAGTAATGATTTTTTTTGGTTAATTTGAGAGCTTCCAACCTTTTACAGGAAAAGCCAGAAAAGCAGAGATGGGACAAAAGCAAATCCAATTGAGTGAAAGGGTCATTAATATAACTGAGGCTTTAAAAAGGCTAAGGCTGGACCACAGCCATGGTTAAGGTATCAGAGGACATGTAGGAAAAAAATCGTTAAAATTGCGATTAAAACCACAAGAAGTTTCACAATGTTAAAGAGGAGAGTCCCATTTCTCTTTCTGTTAAAGCCGATGATTTTCAGTAAAAGTTTAAGAAGAATAAAAGAGTTTGTTTGTTTCTGCACATTTATTACAAACTATAAATAACTGATGCTGCTGCCAGCCGAAGCATACAGGCAGGTTTTTCCGTTCAGTTTCTTCTTTCTCCTTCTTGGTTTTCATTCATTCTATTTTGGCAAGAAAAATCACTCAGCAGTCACCTCACCACACTGTGTGCTTTGAAAAAAGGTTGCAAATAATTTAAAGTAAAGCTGGCGGCGAGTAGTTTAGTAACTGAATCATTAAAAAACAACAGATTTATTGAAGAAGTTGATGTAAGTGTGTAAAATGTGCTCTTTCACTGAAGTACATTAAGTTAAGGTCATCACTAAAACTCTCCCCTGTCACAGCTGAGCGACCATAATGTGACAGTGTGAGTCTGTTAAACTAAACATAACAGCATGTTAAAGAGCTGGGCATAAGGCTGTAGGACATGAGATACACAGTACTTTACACTTCAGGAGGTCTGGTTTAACATAAGCTACAACTTTTAGCAGAAACTTCTCACAGCAGTAGCAAAGGGTTATATCTGAAGCCAAGACGTGCTGGGCAAAGTGGCGGTTACAACCGTTTCCATGACAATAACACCCAATAAACTTGATTTTCCTAACTAATTGTGTTTGATGCTAAAATAAATTTACTGCTTTTTATGTTTCGTTAATGTCTCTGATCTCCTTATTTTGTAATGTTTAGATTCCAGTTTAATTGAATCTTCCCTTCTGTCCATTTCATATTTTTAATAAATTCTATCTTTGTCTTTAAAAGAGTAAAATACTAATTAATATATATTATCTTGTTAGCTTTCCAAAATTCTATAAAAAATCTATATTCATAACTAGAAGATCTGATCTAAATTTTCTTTCCTCTGTGTTTTTCTCACATTGAAAAAGATTGATGTTGATCTGTCTGATATATAAGCAAATAAGCTGAGTGTGTTAGAAACAAAAAGCTGATCTCACAGTTTAATTCATAACACTCTATAATGCCAGGGATCTGATTGTTTACCTACATGGATCATTAGCTTATAGGGATGCTGACTTTTTGCCTGAAAATGATGAATCCAGTTGATTTGAACATTGTATCAGGAGCTACACTGACTATTCTAAGAATTCAAAATACAGCCTTGAAACAGTGTCATGTGAGTCTGTATTGTTCTGTATTGGACAAGCAATCTGATATGACGAACATAATTTCCCTAAAACACTTGATCTTTGGGACTAATGTTGTATTACATTTAAAATCAGAAGTCAGAAGTTCCAAAATTCCCAGTCAGTCATTTTTAACTGAAACATCCCCTTACTTACAACTCAGAGAGTTAGGGCAGCCCCGCCAACCCCGACTTCATAATCCAAAATGGCCCCAGTGCATGTAAACGATAATAAAACTTCTAATCTGTGCCGCCACTGCTGTGTCTTTGTGACTGGTTAAATAAGCCATATACAGTGCACTGACCCAGCTCTATCTATGAACTTGATGCACCGTTAATTTAAAGTGCAAGAAAAAAACTATTATTGTGCTGCTTTCTAATTATGTATGGCTGCCTCCACCTCCGAAGAAGCAAAACAAATCCTACTTTTCTTTGCTTTTATTACTTGAATGAACCCAACTTGGGAGTGACATCAGTCCCGGCTCTGACATCCAACTTCCGAGGTAAATGAAATGCAGCATGATTGAATGGGTTGTGGGACTACTCTGGGGTCAGACCTGTCTCTAATTGCATTTAGCATGATATCTTTGTAGGCATTCATTTATAAAGCCCCTTTTTTTTAACATTTTAGCTAATGTTAGTCAATCAAAGCTGCTAAATAAACAATTAGTGCCTAAAAATGTGGGAATATCAGCTTGTACTCAAATCAGAAAATGACGGGAGTTTCAAACATTTCATTTGGTATATCAAAATGACCTTACCTCCCCATCCAGTTGTGGAGGAAGCCGCTGCAGTGCCCCCTGCTGATGAGGAGGACATGGGATCTAGATCCAAGAGGAACCCATCATCAAGTGCACTGAACACAGGGGAAAAAAGACAGTAAGGGTGTGTTGACAGAGGAATCCATTTAAAATGTGGTATCGATGCAGATAAGTTACAACAATCTGTTATATTGATGAGTAATTCTTACTTGCTGGCAGTGGTGGGGACTGGTGCAGTGGGAGTGACAGAGGGTGGAGGGGGCTTGGCAGGCGGCACGGGGCGGGCTGGAGGCCCACCGGGAGCAGCGGGAGGCGCGGGCTTGGCTGGCGCAGCAGGTGCTGCTGCTGCCGGCATGCTATTGTTAGCGGTAGCATCCTGCCGCAGAGGACAACCCCCGTTAGATGATGACCAATATATTCATGTAAGCAAATGTGATTCACAAGCTTTCTAAACAGATGAATAACAATAAATCACTACCCATCTAAAGTAAAAACTAGTAAGGGTGAAGCCCTTGATTCAAGTTCTCAACTGTATTTTGACTCTGAAAGTTGTCACACATAAATACAGAGTCCTGTTATCATAGCTACATTGTGATTATCATGAAGCATAGCTTACCTTTGTGGGCGACCTGCAAGAACAACAACAGCACATGAGTTAACGAGTTTAACGCTGTACACAATGGAAGCTAATGGCTGCTACTGAGACAGGAGGCAAAGTGACGGCTTAAATATCCCTTTGTCGTTTTCAGGCAGGAAGCATTTCAAAGCAAATCCATTAAGCAAGCATCTTCAATTAATGGATATATGCTGCATTGATGAGTTACAACTTCTTGGCCCCAGCGCCACTTGAACAAAGCTTTTGTATTTTGACATTACACATAGAAAGTAATGACTGACATGTGACTGAAGCTTTGTAAAAGTTGGGGCTGACTCTACAGTAGGATGATACAAAGGTGTTAGGTTAGTGATGACATGTGCGAAAAGGCAAGGCCTGTCATCGCTCCAAATGATTTGATGATGAAATGATGATTCTGAAAGATGCAGGATATTCAGACGCCGTGTCTATTCAATCACTGAGTAATAATATAAAAATAATGTATAACCTGAATAAGGCAAAACACTGATGAATAAGGGGGAACAATGGTGGTGGTGAAATAACATTTACAAGTCCTACTCTTATGGACAGAGATTACTTACTTATCCTCTCTGAATTGTGTAAAGATAAGAAGAAATGACAAGTTGGAGAAGTATTAGTGAGTTTTACTACAGATGAGCAAAACCCCGGCAAAAACGTTGATGTTAAGCGTTAAAAAACCCACTAAATTGGTGTTTTGTTCGATCTACTTACGGTTTCTTCCCCTCCAAAGTGTTGAGGTGGGTCTCCAGAGACGCCAGAAGGCTTTCGGGGGCCTGCAGACAAATACACAGAGAGGGGCTGCTAATTACTCAAACACAGACAGCATGTTGAGTACAGTTAGACAGAAAGGCATAAGAGCAGACCAGGGTGCACAGGGTAATTTATAGATCACATTTGGATTGTGCGAATGCCTCTTTAACAAGGGCTTCTTCGTGGTGGCTATGAAATAGAAGGACAGCAGCTGAGGAGATTACTTAAGTGCCTTTTTTCTAATACGCTGATAGGCTGCAGACTGGCTAATATCCTGATGGCTGTTCTGCCTTCTCGTATTCCTGCATGATGCTCTGATAATTGTCCTCCCTGCTCAGTTTTATTTTCTCTGTCTAATCTAATCAACATTGACTCAGCAGCACTGACTCTTGGAACACCTCACTCTATTTTCATTTTACTACATCTATGAATGCACCGCTCCAAAGTGAACCTTAGGCTGGCACATTGCCTTAACTGTGACTTGAGTTTTAACACATTAGGGCTGCAAAATATCCTGACTGGCTCCTTCGTCCAGCACTTAATTAAATCCATAAAAGAAACATGCTCTTTTGGAGTGCTAGCTTCTTCTCCTTTTTGTTTTGTCTTTTGTTTGCTTTTTAGAAATGGAAATTTCTTACGATAAAAACATGCAAACCAGTAAGGAAAAATAACAAATGTGAAACTGCTGCTATCCAAAATAGATTTTTTATAATGTATAAAATATATTCAGGCACAAATACACAGCTCTGCTCTGTGCTGGTTGTCTGTTGGGTCTTTACATCCATTTTCTTTTCTTTTTTAACCCTCACAATATTGTAAATTGATCTTTGGTTTTTGATATACAGTATTTTAATTGACCTTCTGTCACACAGTGGACACAGATTTAGGCATGCCTTCTTCCACAATCGTTCTCCAGGTTTCTTGAAGCGTATTCAAAGCTGTTCTTTGGATGTTGGCTGCCTTTTGTAAGTAAGTAAACTTTATTAAAACTTCATTTATATAGCACCTTTCTAGATAAAAGATCACAAAGTGCTTCACACAAGAATAACAAAGTATAAAACAAAACAGACAACAGTTAACAAAATGCAATTTTAAAACAATGGGTTTTAGTTGGGTTTTTTTCAAAAAGCTACTGAGTCCAGAGATCTTAAGCTCAGTGGGAGAGAGTTCCACAGTCTGGAAGCAAAAGTGGCAAAAGCTCTGTCTCCCTTAGTTCTCAGGCTTGTATGATGAATGACAAGTAGACCCTGATTACTTGACCTACGAGACCTGCTAGGGACATAGGGCTGCAGAAGTTCAATGATGTAGGCAGGAGCTTGTCCATGAGGAGCTCTATAAGTCAGTACCAGAATCTTGAAGTGGACTCTGAATTCAATGGGGAGCTGGGAGTTGGAGGAAGTTCTCAACTTTAATGGAATCTAAGCACTCATTCATTGTTCTGTTCTCTTTCAAGATGATCTGACGCTGCTTCAGTAATGCTGAGGTCCTAAATCTGAGGAGACCAATCCATGATTGATAGTGTTTTATTATTTGTTTTTCAGGTATGGTTTTACTGCATTGGCAGTGTGTTTGGGATCACTGTCACACAGAAAAGTGAAGCTGTTGACAATCAGACGCTTTCCCATTGCTATTACATAGTGAATTAAAGTCTGAGGGTATCAAAATATCATAATATATAAAGTTCTTGGCTAATAGCTCTTTGGGAATCAGCTTGTCGGTGTAAAAATAGGAATGCTTATGCTGGTCAAACTATGTTGCTTTCATACAACTAAAGAACAAACTTTGTTTTAGTAAAAGCTGCTAGTAACAAAATGCCTAAATATATCATGGAAAACTGTTTCTTTCTGGGGACACACCACTATTCAATGACTTAAATTGGATTTTTTTTTTATATACTTGAATGATTCAAGGAGCAGTATTAAGTGCCTAAATAAAAAACAAAACATAACTAAAACAAAAAAAAAAATCCTGTACAAAGACTGAACTGAAAATGAGTAAAAAAGCAGCCAATGTCTAAAGAAAAATCACTGGGTTCTTGGAAGTAAATGATAAAGAAATAAGGGGAGGCTTTCATAGCATTATACATACTAAAATGGACAATAAACAATAATTGTTACACAAGCACCGGGACACCACATTCAGAATAGAGCAGATACAAAAGCATCTTCATGCTAATAACAGCCACGATGCGGAGCTGCATGCTCAATCAAGCTAAACTCAACATGATCACCTAATGATGTGCAGTAAAAAGGATAGTATGATATTTAGAAAAATTCTTAAGAATCTCAGCAAAGGTTTTTGTTCTTCCTATAACACTTTCTTTAATTCTCTGCACAGTTTTCTGGGTCTGTTTATTTATAGCTCCCTTTTAAAACTGAAGACTTACAAGGCAGATAATTTTGTCTTGACACTGAGAGAAATAGATAGATCATTATCACCCTGGGACTTTAAAGTGTCTGTCCTCACTACTCAGTACAAACTGTTCTCTGTGCAGAGGACGTTTTAACTGTTTAACTCCATTATTGCAAAGCTTAGACAAATGCAATAATGGCTCTCGTTTTAGGAAGCCAATACGAAAAGCTTCTGAACCAAATCTCTGTGATAGCAAAAAGCTTCCAGGATAACGTATGAACGTATGGCTGACACTGCCATCACTGGAAGGATAATTTCTACATCTACTTGCTGCTCTAACAAAAACAACAACAACAAAACAACACAAAGTGTGCATGAGTGATGACATAACAACACAGCAAGTTAGTCAATGCTAAAATTATTCTGTCTTGTTTGTGCTGATGTAAATCCTCCAGATTTCTATTCTCATCCCGAGAATAGAAATCTGTATTAGATACTGAAATAAAGGTTTCAAGGCTCTGTAAGACTGATAGTTTTTTCTCCTGCACTCATCAACTGCATTTTATCACAATATTCTGAGAGAATTTACTGTCTGTAGGTTAGTCTGTAATGATCAGTGATGCTGTTATGACAATTTATTGCTGATAGCTTTTAACAGTGGCTGGTAAAGGAAACTGTGGCAGTTTGGATAGCTGATCTAGTACCATTTAATATTTATAGCTTGTTTTATCAAAATAACAGAAAGAGATTTGTTTAGTTTTCTTTTCTCCTGCTCAGAAACAGTCATAAACAGTCAGTGTCTGGACTCTTAACTCTGTATCAGATTTTCCTCATATTACAATATGGCCACCATCTGAATGGCATTGTCAGAAAAGTCAAGAAATCCAACCCAAAGGAAGCAAAGAATAAAGAATTTCTCTATAAGCAGAACATCAGCATGCCATGTTGGGGCCGGATGTTGCCAGAACGCCATGTTTACTGTATATGCTTCCCAAACTTCCTTCATAAGTTATTGTGTAAAATTTACCACTAGAGGCCAGTAGATTGCAGATTGCAGTCAACTGAATTCTGTTTTCTTACCCCTCCCAATTTAAGTTCCTAAAACTTCCTACTGTGGCCGCTATAGGTAAAACAACTCTAGCCGTCAATCATCTGTAGCAAGTGTATGCTGTCACTCGGCTGTTTACCTCAGCTGGCAAAATGCGTCTACGTCTCTACATTTATTTGCTCTGGAGGAAGCCATAAAACTTTGTGAAAGGGG
The DNA here is from genome assembly GCF_000239375.1 of Pundamilia nyererei. Lineage (NCBI taxonomy): Eukaryota > Metazoa > Chordata > Actinopteri > Cichliformes > Cichlidae > Pundamilia > Pundamilia nyererei. The sequence goes on from NW_005187510.1 coordinate 1,500,846, forward strand.
TCTGATGTGAGTCGATGAGACAGAGAAGCTCAATTCTGACTGATGGCAGCAATACTGGGGTGAGTTGCTGAGGATATCTTGAACTTTTCTGTTGGTGAACACTGCTGTTAGCCACTGTTAGCTGCTGTTAGCTGCCATGTTAGTGATAGGAGTCGATGAGTCAGTAAGATGGTGTTAGTTTCTCTCAGCTGCTGCCAGCTGCTGTTAGCCGACATTAGTAAAATTGTATTTCGAGTGGATCTAATATTGTTGGACTTGGACACTTAGCAAAAAAAAAAAAAAAAAAATCTCATATGATGTGCAAATGCAATCAAACTGTTTATTAGAGGGAAAGTGTGATTTTTAAGACACTCAAGCCTAACATTAGTTGGCACAATGTTAAGTTATAACCAACTGTTGTTGTTTTTTAGCCAGCTCTTGTCAGCTGTCCAGAGACAGGAGGGTTAAAACTCTAATCTGCCGACAATCAGTACTTGCAACAATATCAGGGAAAAAAATATGTTTATGCACATTTCCATGTGTTCCAAGGTTTGAAGGTTGAAGAGAATCACATTTTATCCAGATGCCGGTCATGTCATCTCTTTCCTTTAAATGAACACCTACGAGTTCTCTTATTCTACACCTCTGCTGTACAATATATGTGGCCAAATAAATAAAACATGACTTGGCGGAACAACGATGTCCATCTCGGCCACTGTATTTTTAATATGGCTGGACACCATGGCAGCTTGCACAGACTGACGCACACTCCTTTGTATTTTACCTGAGTTAATTATAAGTTTGTGAGCTAATTACACACAAATCGATGTATATTTATGAGTACAATAACACTTTTTTTCTATTAAATAAAATAAAAGAAATAACTGACTATATTTTTAATTGAGGGACAATAGAAGAATGTAACATAGTGTACAGATTAATAGGGAAAAACCTGAGGAAAATACAACATTGAAACATTTAATGAAGAAGATTTTTTTTTGATGATTGACATGTGTAAGATGTTTCAGGTTTAGATAAATATGAAGCTAGTGCTAGGAAGTTCTCATTTAGCTTAGACTAAATACTGGTCTATCCATTAAATATTTCACCAGAAAAAACATAAGCTGCTCTTTTTTGTCTTTATTAAAAATAGTAAAACTAATTTAATTCCATGTTTCTAGGAATGAGAAGACGCACATAAGAAACGCCTCATTTTTAGCACACAGACATGACACTAGTTTTGAAATTCTCAGCTAACTTCATGTAAACAGACAGTACCTGAAATGCAGAAACAGAAGGTTAAAGCTAACACGATAACTTCTTTTAACTCTAATGTGAGCTGATATATTTCACAGCCATCCAACCTGTATCTCCAGAAAAAGGTGTTCTGTTTCAGTTCAAATGTTTTTTTGCAACTTGCTCAGCAATGACCTAACAAGCTTCAGACAGCACTACAGCACACTTTTCATGCAAGGCTGCCATGTCTGAAAGGAACAACCTTAGCCACAGAGTTTCCACAGCAGAACAGAGCTTTAAAAACTGCAACTGATTCAGGAAACAGCTGGAAAATTAGGTTTCTCATCCTGGGGATTGCTTATTATAAATAAATCAGGAATCAGATTAGGAAAAATTAATCATGTGACCCTATAAGCTGTCATGGAAACTGCAGCACATTCTGAGGATAACAATCTGCTGTTTTATACAGTTGTTGAACGAAAGCTAGCTGTGCTAAAATCAGCCACCTGATCAGCAGCATTGCTCAGCATGTCCTAGCTTTCATCCAGCTGGCTAGTCACATCATCCCACTTTGTCAGAGCGCCTGGTGTATGTCTGCTGGGTCTGCACTCACTGAGCAGTGTGCTTCAATTCAGTGCACTCAACGAGAGTTTAAATGACTACTTTCCCTAAGCTGCTTGCTCCCAAAGCTAGCTCTGTGCACTGCTAACTACTCACACTCTCAGCCTGAATGATCGATCTGCATCTCTGAAAGTAAAAAGAGAAGGGGAGCCACGGGGACCGTCAATCAACAAATGAACACAGCTTATTGGTTGTGTGGCGGATGTGTGGTTCCTGTTTGTGAATTTCTGATTGTTGTCAAATGGGAGCAGTTGTGGTGGACACAGCAGAAAAAACAAATAGTAGCTTTAGACATTCATATTACATGCAATATGGTTAGAAAGACCACACCACTGTTAGTTAGTCTGTTAGCTTGTAGTCTAAAAGAATATTATATCTCCCAAAATGGCCCAAAACCCAAATTTGACAGTCTTACCTTAGTAAGCTCAGGTATGTCATTTTTGTCTATTCCCACTTCCTTTAAAAGAAAACAACAAGAGGTAAGACAACAACTGCCAGAATGTACTTCAGCTCCCAGCCAATCAGTGACACCTGCTGCTCAGAAGGTTACCTCAGCAATTTTGAAGAATTCGGAAACTCGAGTCATTCTTGTCAGGAACCGCTTGTAGATCTCAAGCCCATCTTTACACTGGCTTCTCTTCATTTGAAAAAATTTTTCTAGAAAGAAAAGAGGTTGAAATGTGACACCCTATCCCCCTGAATTTCACCCAAAGCTTTTCCTATTACTCTGCGGTATACATATCCAACCGTTTCCACAAAAAAAAAGTATTTGCCACCCATTTTTTCTTTCAGGAGTAGTGTTAGAAATGAAATCCATCTGCTCACCCATCAAGACAGTGGTGTAAATACCGACTCATAAAGGTAAAGTTCAGGGGTGACTCTTTACCTAACAGGTTGATGATGCCGTCATTATAGCAGGCATATAACTTGATCAGATCTTTGAAGAGCAGGAGAAAGCAGGCATTTATCACTCCATTGTTGAGATCCTTTGGATGCACCTGAGGGGACAAATATAGCTGAAGTCAAAATCTTCGTAAAATGTTTCCTATGATCAGCGTCTTCATTTAACATAGTCAAATTAGTATGTATACTTGAGAAAAGTTTAATATCCTTCTTCAAAATGGTCTGGCAAGTTAACCAGCACACAGTCAGGTTTACTCGTTCCGTACGAGTGGATGTACCTCCATGTTCAGTTTTGTAGCGGTCATGTTGTCATCTTGTAGGTCTTTACCCTTCTAATGTTAGACGTAAAGCTAAACTATGACTCCAAACAATGTGGCCTGATATCATGTATCACTTCTTCATAGATGCTGCTACAGTACACAGTTTTGTTACAGCTGTTCAGTATCTCTAGGGCAATGTCAGGATGCCTTGCAGTGTGACATTGTCGCCTATTAGCGAGTGTCACTCACATCAAATTCCAGCAGTGCGTCGATCTGGCTCTGCAGAGTAGGCATGCCTTTCAGCAGCTTCTCTACTGACATGGTCCTCATCACACCCTCAGCTCTGAGACAGAAAGAAATGGAAATTGTGAGGTTTAAGCAGCAGCTCTGTAAAACAGAGCCTGGGGAGAAAGCTACTATGAACAAACCCCACTCCCTTGATTATTGGGGAAGACATGGTCTACTAACCACTGAAATGAATCCAGCCTCTGAACCTGTCACACACAAGTATCCGCCACTGTGTCTCATCTGTATTTTGTCTTTATTCTGAAGTCTATTTCTCAGTGGCAGTTTATCTAGCTAGAGGGACCTTGTGACTGCCAGCTAAATAGAGCAGTCCCATCCATAAGCATGAGTGTTACCCCTCTCTGTATTCATCTCTACATGCCAGTAAAGCAATGCACGTGGTTCAGTGCCAGGCTGGAGGTGATGGAGCCAATCCTACTCATAAACATGACCTTTGTGGCTTTGGGATATGTGCTATTCTGACTGATATGGACACCGACTTGCATAAAGTGTATATTTCTGATCTTGGGTAAGAAAAGCATGTTAAAAGATGAAAAATCAATAACAGAGCTGAATTAATCATGCAGCAAGGCCATTTGAGAAAGAGAAATAGATACTGCACCCTTTCTTGACACGGCCAAAGTCAAAAGACATCTGTCTGTAGGCGAAGGCCTTCTCGTTGAGATAGCGGCTGTAGCGTCTGATAAATGTGGACATGTCGAGGCCTGAGGACAAAATACGCATAAGCATCCACATGCACAGCTCCCAGTGCAAGAAAGACATTAGCAAAGTGTTGAAAGGTTGTATATATCAAAAATGACACCAAAGTCAGACTAGCTTTTTCCACACACTTCCAGTTATGCTAGAATCAGCTAAATGCCTGTCGCTTCAATCTTCATTCAACCTACATGTCTGTATGCAAATTATAAAAGTGAAGCTAAGAGATTTTAGCTTAGGCTAGCATAATGGCTGTAAACAGCGAGGGGAAGTTAGCATGACTGTAAAATTTAGCAATTACAACATTATTTAACATATATATGTGTTTCAAACACATATATATGTGTTATATGTGTTTCAAAAAGAAGGACAACTGATCTCTTAAGGGGCTTATGATTCCAAATCTACTCATAATAGGGCGGAGGTATCTTGTTAAAACTAATGACAGGTGGTAGGCCTCACATAGGCTTCTATGGAAAATACTTAAATAAAAGCTTCTGACTGTGGCCTGGTTAGCCAAGTCACAGATTTAATGTTTAATAAAGATGATCCAGGGAAAGTTAAGTCTGCCCTTGGCCTATAAATAATGCTTATTTCAATATACAGAGTTAAACAAGTCTTAAAATTAGCTCTAACATTAAAAGGGCATTTAAGATCTAAGTGGGGCATACCTAGCTCCATAACCCTAGCACTTAAATATTTCAAGGAGCAGGGTGTGTGCTGGAGAAGCTGTGGGCCTATATTTGTAAATCATGACATGGAAAAACCTTTTGGTTTGAAATTGTTCTGTTTTGTTTCACTTTGCGTTTTTTTTTAATCAGTTCATTTACTTTTCCATTTCCTCTTCATGTGATTTGCAGTTGAATATTTGTATTTTTTTATGGTTTTATAGAAATTGGATGCATGTAAGTTTTTATCTCTTATGTAATTATATTTCGTCTCTAATAACAAACAAAATGATACAAAATGTGTACAAATGACCAGTTTTAGTTTTACAAAGCTTGTGCCGTTAGTTATGCTACGCTAAACTTAGCACTTAGCTTTAGCTTTATATAGAGTTATCGCAATCTAAAGCTAAACTTTGTATTTGTACTACAAAGAATATGAGCTAGTGTCAGCAGCTGATGAGCTGTACTCTGTTAAGGACTAAAAGTATGAAAGCTAGTCTCATTTTGATTACAAGTAAAGACAGCTAACCAAAAGAGTAGTACAGAGCTTCTGACTTAACCTTCCTAAACCACTTTTAAAGGGATAAATTTAATGGGGATTTTGTCAGTGTAGAATCACCATAACAGTGCTTACCTCAGTAAACCCAGATTACCATAATCCTCCTGTTAAACTAATTTAGATTTTAAATAGTCTTAAAAATGGCTTTCCACATTATGTAGTTCAACTAGCAGGCAAAATGCTCATAAGAACAGCTTTTGAACCTACAATTCATCACAAAAAGACAGAAATAACGTGACTGGAACAAAATTGACTGAAAGGAACGGGGGTTACCGGAAGTGTTGCTGCTGCTTGCTTTTAAAATTCAAGTTTGTTCTGCTTTTGTATCTTCAAACATCCTAAACTGAGCTAATAGAGATGCAGAAATGGGCTGAATCAATTAGTGGTGGGATCCAGGATTACTTAAAGTTAGGGAACATGGGCAGGTGTGTCAGAAACTGGACAGAGGGAAGGGAACGCCACGCACCATGGGAGCCAGTTCTGTCCAGGAAGTTGCTGAGGTTGAACAAGGTGTTTCTAGATGCCAGGAACTGGAGGAATCTCTGCAGGAAAAGATGCACACACAAGGTTAGCGAATCATCCTAAGAGACTTCAGTAATGAACACATGGCATATTCACTGTTAATTCTATAGCTGATTATCATTTTTAAACAGATGGTTGAATCTCTAAGGAGCTGTTCGGTACAGATGCAGTAAGGCCCTCTGAGAATAGACATAAAAGGTGTGACTCTATACTTTTTTGATTTTCTTGAACAGAAAATCAGCATTGAAGGAGCAGTGCTGCAGCTTTATGAGTGGGAGGGTGTGAATATCAAGGAGAGGGCTGGGAAATAAAGTTTCATGTAATAAAGAGAAATCTGCTCAGAAAGGCTTTCTAAGGCTTTCTAAAATGCTGTAAATGTGCAAAAAAAAAGCAATATTTTACCCAACAAATAATCTAGTCCTCAAGTAAACAAAGATTTTTGGTTTGGTTTGGGTTTTGGGGTTTTTGGGGGGCTTTTCCGTGCCTGAAACAATAATTTAAAGAAGTTTGGATCCTTTGGATGAAAATAAAAAAGTAAGCTGTATCTGCTCTTGGATCTCCCTCTTTTTTATGTGCTTCCATGGAAAGTCAAAGGAGGCATCAATGACTGCAGATAAGGCATCAATCAAATCAAAGAAACCATGAAAGGAGAAGCTGGGTTGAAGTGGGTTGTAAAGCAGCTTGCAGATGGCCAGCAATTGTGGCCTGAAAGAACTTATTACTGTATATCTGTTAAAGCTCAAACAAAATGAAAATAACTGAAAATGTGAAGTTAACCAAGTCTAGAAAAAAAAAGATATTTAGATTTATTTATTTCTTATTTTATGTTTTTGTTTTTTTTAACCTGGTTATTCAGAACAACTAGTTTCCATAAGGCAAACTTTACGATTAAATCATACAGAAGTCTTGTGCCCACATTCACATCCACATCAGGCAGATTAGAGTAAAAACATGGGGAAAAAATTCCCCTCGTGACATTATGTACACACTGAGATCCATTATTAAAAGATGCATGTGCAGTGCCACAGCATCCCATTGTGGCCCATGATAAAGCAATTACACTAGTCCTTTCCTCTGACACCTGCTGTGGGGACTGCAAGGGTCAATGTTGTTATCTTCCTGTTGCTAAATCTCATCTGCTTCCTGTCAGCTCATGCCGGGAAATGCAATCCCCTACCTCATAATAATAAATAGGAAACGTTAGGGCAGAGAAAGTAATGGCTTATTCCCCAATTAGCCACAGTGTGTTTGCTTTTCTGAAGAATATTTATGTATCAGTATTTCTCTCTGCTTTGTGTCATCTGCTGTTTATTTCTACGAGTTCCCCATCAGAGCCTTCGGCTTTCTTCATGTATCAGGACAACATTTGGGTCAGGGGGTCAGGGCCAGGCCAGTCCCTCGGCTAAAGCACAACTGCCATTGAATGAATGGGATTATGAATGGGTTTTGCTGTTTCTCTTTCTTTATGGTCGGTAGTAGGGACATCCACGGCCATAGGTGAAGAAATGCTGGTGCTCTCACTGATAGTTACACTTCCAACAAACAAATAAAAATTAAGCACAAAACAAAATACAGCAATGATTTTTGGCGTCAGACATACACAAACTCATGGTGGTGTAAACAAATGTATTAAGTCCAAAGAGCAGGTAGAAGTCTAACACCTATCAAGCTCTACCGCCTCATATAAATACGAAGAAAAGCACAAACTAAACTTTATGCAGGCTGTCGATATTGACAGAGATATGTACACATGACAATAATAATGGACAATAGTGGTATCTGGATGACTCGACAGCACAAAAAAGCCAAACACTATATTTACCGAGCCAATTCATCCTCATATTCACAGAGCTTTTCGTCTGTCTGAACATATACGGTGACAAACAGATTTTCATTGCCTCTGTGCAGTTTTTTTTCACAATGTTACTCCCTTGACTGTAACTTTCATCTGTGTTAAACCTGTAAAATCCCATTTTTTCTTTCAGTTCCCCTTAAAGAGATTTGAACTTCCATTTATTTTGGCCACTTGAGGCCTATAGACACCTTATAGAGCTGACAGAAAGTACTGCATGCACTGTGCATCTTTTTCTCTGGAGTGGATCAATATTTAGATTCACACCTAAAGTTTAAAACTATTCACACACACAAAAAATGAAAATATCAGTTCACTAGGCTGGCAGAACTAAGAAAACTACTGATTCATCTTTTCTGGTTACATTTTCACAGGGAAAAACATAACTGCTGCAGATTTTACCTGTTGTTATGTCTTTATATTGCTGGATGAACTGAGATCAAAACCAAACCTACATAAACAAGGCTATTCCTGAACAACTACAGGCCTCTGTTGTGTCTGCGGGGGGGGCTAAACCCACATTAATGGCCACAAAAAGACTCAAAGTGGAAACTAAGTTTGCGTGTATTGTGATCTCACCTCATTGCCATGCACCATAAGGTGGTGTGTGGTGATCAGGGCTTTGAAAACCACCACCCAGCTGGCATTGCCAGCCCTCTCTATCAGCGTGTCGGCCATCTGGGGGACGTTCACGTTGGTTTCTTGGGTGGCCTGGATCAGGTCTGAGAAGCACAAGGGAAAGATGGAACAAGAGGTCAGTTCATGGATACTAGCAAGGGACAAAAGCAGCACAGGTACAGACTGTGCTGAAAGCCTTTTCATTTTAGGAGGTAATGGCAACTCAAACTGCTACACTGAAAGAAGGGAGATGGGCGAGAAGTGACGAATAAGAGTGCACTTGAATAAATACAATGACACTGCATCTGGCTGCTGCTACATTTCACAGTCACACTCTCACAGTTGTCACTTAAACTGACTGAACAGTTTCGCATGCAAAGCACTCACTCAAATTTAAAAACACCTTCAAATGGAAAGAGATTTTATACAACCTTTTTTCAAATGGTCTTATTCTCAGAATCATATTAAGGAGCTGCCACTTTTATAAACTAAACTGCCTTGGCCACACAACACATTGTCATCATTGAATACCATCTTTTAGGGCTATAATTAGATATTGATCTCTGTGAACTCTTATTTTGCCAATCGAGTGTCCATTTTTAGTCTGCAGCAGGCTCATCTGTGCAAGCAAGAAGAGCTTATCTGTGTGAGCAGAGCTGCGTTGGGAAGCTGCTGATTTCCATCATATTGAAATGTACTTAGATGAGCTCTTCACATTATGCCACTAGAGCCTGGTGTGAGTCACACTGGCTGCTGCTTTGTTTCGTTTCTGCAACCAGTCATTAACACCAGCAGGCAGAGCGTGGAGAGGAAGGCAGTGGAATATTCCACAGCAGAAAGACACAGAGAAGAAAATGAAGCAAGAACTGCACTTTCAATCAGACGTGTGGACCTATGGAGGGCAGTCAGTGCACCACCAGGAAGGAAAAAAAGTTTTTAGAGTTGTTAAGTAGCTCAGCGATATTAAATCATAAATTACCGATATCAATAATCCATGTTAATAATTAAATACATTTCATGATGAGGAACAAAAAAGCATAACCTTCCTGTAGAAGATATGACAATATGTCTTCAGCCTGTCATAAAATAGGCAGTCTTTAAAGTGGGCACCTTTAATTATTAGGTACTTAAATGTGATATGCAATTTAATACAAAATACTATCAAGCAAGTTCTTTTTTCATATTCCACAGCCCGGCGGACCTTCCAGCTGATGCTTTACTTTCTCAATAAAATTGATGTCTTGGAACTTCCTCATTTAGCTCGCTCTAGTGCAGAGGAGCAAGAATTAAAAGAGCAAGTTGATTTCAAAAGCAATGTTTCAAATAGCTCAACAAAAATGAACAAACAAACAAGCTGTTGCTATACAGGTCCTTCTCAAAAAATTAGCATATTGTGATAAAGTTCATTATTTTCTGTAATGTACTGATAAACATGAGACTTTCATATATTTTAGATTCGTTACACACAACTGAAGTAGTTCAAGCCTTTCATTGTTTTAATATTGATGATTTTGGCATACAGCTCATGAAAACCCAAAATTCCTATCTCAAAAAATTTGCACATTTCATCCGACCAATAAAAGAAAAGTGTTTTTAATACAAAAAAAGTCAACCTTCAAATAATTATGTTCAGTTATGCACTCAATACTTGGTCGGGAATCCTTTTGCAGAAATGACTGCTTCAATGCGGCGTGGCATGGAGGCAATCAGCCTGTGGCACTGCTGAG
>NW_005187510.1:1512657-1513714 GCF_000239375.1 Pundamilia nyererei
TAACACGAGTTAGTTCTTCCTTTTGGTGAAAGCTGGGCTCTTCAGTTCAGCATGGTACAGCTCCAAAGATTCTGCAACATCAAACCCTCTGTTTGCTAATGTTACATCACCTGGGCTGAGGTAGTCCAGGTAATTTCAACAGTTTCCTATTTTGTTTTTAAAGTTTATATATAAACAAAAAAAGAAAAGTAACATTTGTCACTCTCTATCTTCACGATGGAAGATTCATTTTCATCTCATAAGTGTTAGCAACAGTTCTAGAAAAGGAGACAGGTTTGTTCCAGTGTGCAGAAATGTTATTATAAATGTTCAAACTACTGCGCTGTAAAATCTATTTTGTTCCCAGAACTCAAAAAACTATGTAAACTCGTTACCTCCAAAAAATTGAGTAAAGTTTACTTAAGATGACTGTTAGGACAACTTATTCATTGCAAGTATGCAGTACTAAGAATAACTTGATGTTCCTGAAGGTGCATTATGAATTGTTTACCCACTGACAAACATTTTGAGTTCTACTAAATGAAAAAACAATTTGTGGTAACCTGATCATGATTTAAAAAGAATGATTAACAACACTTCTTGTAATGGTGTTAAAATCAGCCCAGTGTTTATTTTCAAATGCAAAAAAACTGCCGCCATCTGTTGGCAACTATGACACGTTTAGAATCGTATGACCACTTTGTCCTTTGATCCTAAAGAATACTTAAACAGGGGTGAGACACAACCACTTTTAGTCCGTTATTTGCAGCATTTATGTTCGTAGCGTTCAAACATTCGCCAGAGAAATCTTTTAAAACATTTGGATCCTATTGAGAGTGACAGTTTACAGATTCAAACATGTCTCAGAGAAAAATAAAGAAAGAAATCCTCGAAGAGAACGAACACCTGAAAATAAACCAGAGAGACTTGCAGTGCCAACTCCAAGACATGGAGGAGAAATACAGAGCGCTGCAGGTAAAGCCTGATGAAAGACCGCACACAAAGGAAGACTTTCTTCAAGAAAAAAGGCTACAGGAGATAAAACAGAAGGAAATGGATTTCAAGCTTCAGGACATGG
>NW_005187510.1:1515179-1516182 GCF_000239375.1 Pundamilia nyererei
TTCTCTCCTCTATCTCTTTCCTTCTTTCTATCCCTTTCCTTTACCTTCTTCTTTACAACCCCCCCCCCCTTTCTATTTCCCAAATTAATAATAAACACAATTGGCAAAATTTTAAAAAGTCAGATCAATGTCTTCATTCAAGAATGAATTGTCTTTGTCACGGGGTCATGTGTATTTTGTGTTTTCCTCGGGCTGGTGATCCTTGCAGTCGTTGAGCCCAGGAGTCCAGATTTTTGGTGTTTTAATCGCATTTAGTGTTACATTTTAGATCACAACAATAGGATATCCACAATTTAGGATTCAGGCATTTGTTTTTTTCAATATTGTAATCATTCTATGATTGAGTAGATGATGCTTTCTTTAAAGACAGAACACATTTGGGTTCAACTTAAATAAAATGTGTGGTATCCTTGGTCTCAGCTAGGTGAGGACCTGCGTAGCAGTAGACATTATAAGAGAGATACTTTTCCCTGTACAACTTTATTTTTGGACAAAGTCTGCAAACCTTTACATGTTTTCTCTTTATCAGACTCTCCATAAATGCAGTCTTTATGTCTACTTAATAGAAAATTAATTGAAAGAATCTTTCAAAAAGCTTCCCAATAAGTGCTTCCAATATGGCTCCTGAATGACAGGTCCTGCTTCTAGAAAGACTGTAGTATCTATTTGACTTTAAGCTGCTGATGTTCTTGAGTCATTTAACAGATTCCACCTATCTACTAGCCTCTGGCCCAGTGTTGGTCAAGTTACTTGAAAAAAGTAATCACTTCCCCCCAAAAAGTTACTTTACTGATTACTTATTTTCAAAAGTAATTAATTACTTAGTTACTTTTTAAAAACACGATTTACAATCTGAATAGGTGATATAGCGATAGATCTTTCAGCCCAATTCTACTTTTTCTGCATAATCCATCATATAAAATGTAATCAAATGGAAAAGTCTCTTTTTTTTAAACTTGTTTTATCAGTTTTAATCTTTTAACTTTATGCATCAAGCAAAAAT
>NW_005187510.1:1516573-1537604 GCF_000239375.1 Pundamilia nyererei
ATCCATTGTTGATCTGCACACAGCTGTTGTCACGAACGTCGCACTCGCTTACGTCACTGTCATGAGACATTCTTCTTAACAAAACTCTTATATTTTAATTAATTAAAGCAACTTTAAAGGTCATTTTAATTTCTTAAACACATTTTCAATCAAATAACCTTAGCTAACTCCTACATTTTCCACTTGAATATTAAATGTTTGTTGCTCAAAAATAAAGCTGATAAAGAGGACAAAGCACGAAAAGCTTCGAATATCCACCCAAAAATAAGACCAGTGTTTAGCTGTGTTTCCTCCCTCCTGTTTATCAGCATTTTAGAGATAACGGAAAAGCCTCTGTGCAGGAAATCTATTCACTGGCAGACAGGAGAGGCATACCTTCAGCGAAAGCGTGAGGAACGAGATAACTAGATGTGTGCTCAAAGTGATGGACAGAAAGGCAGAGAAAAGATGACCGCTGTCATTTTAATAGCCTTGATACAGCAGAGCAAGCCAGACACCAAATATTTCCGTTGAGTCTTGTCGATTCATTAACAGTGTCATATCCATGTCTGCACACTTAATGGCAGCACACCGGGGGGAAAGCTGAGAGGTGTCCATTCAATTTTCCTCTTTGACTTATTATTGACTAAATGCCACTGCATCTGCACCTGGTACATCGTACAGTAGGAACAATCTGCAACCAGTATTGGGAACTTGTAAGTTTTACTTTAAAAATAAGACTGAATGTTTCAAAAAGTTATATAGAAGATTGTTTTGTTAACTTTTGTATTGCTAGTATAATAGCATAAAATGTTTTTGTTTCCATATCTATTATTTTTTTTAATCAACAGAAAACTGAAGTGGACACCAACATCTAGAGTCATGTAAATGCTCAATGGAGTGCCCAAACTGCATTTCCTTGAATGGTCACATGGTTGATTTATAGAGAATAGTCTGAAAAAGAGAAAATATCCAATGAACAGCAGTTCTCTGGGAGAAAAAGTCTTAATGCTGCTAGAGGTCACAGCAGAATGATCAGACTTCTTCAAGATGAAAGGAAGACAACAGTAACTCGACTAATCCCTCGTCAATACCAAGGTATGCAGAAGAGCATCTCTGAATGGACACAATGTTGTGCCTTGAAGCAGATGAGCCGCAGCAGCAGAAGACCAAACTGAGTGCCACACCTGTCAGCTAAGAGCATGAAACTGAGGCTGCAGTTTTCACAAATGGACAATGGAAGACTGAAAAATGTTGCCTGGTATGATGAGTCTCAATTTCTGCTGTGGCATTTGAATGGTAGGGTCAGAGTTAGGCATAAAGAACATGAAAGCATGGATCAATCCAGCTTGTATCAAGGGTTTAGACTCCTAGTGGTGGTATAATAATGTGGGGGACATTGTTTTGGCACACTTTAAGCCCCCTAATACCACCTGAGCATCATTTGAAATCAGTGATGTGGACGTGACGGTACACAGATTAGCATCATAGATGAGCTGCCAACAGATCTGCAGCAACTATGTCATGCTTTCAGGTTGTGGACCAAAATCTCAAAGGAATGTTTCCTGCACCTTGCTGAATGTTTGTCAGAAAGCATTATGGCATTTTGGAAGACAGTACGAGGTCCAGCTTGATACTAGCATACTCATGGTGTTTGAGGGATTTCATTTTTTTAAGGAATGTGCCACTGACAGGTTAGAAAGAAAAAATGGCAAGGCAAATGCCAACAACAACAAAAAAAAGTTTTAGCGACATTAAATAGTTCCAAACTGTAGAGGTTTTTTGGTATAGACAAGAATCTTCTGGATTTAGACTTTGTCTTTGTTCATGGAGACTCTGGCTTTACTCAGCATCCTTGACATGATGTTTGGAGACATCGTGTAAGTCTGCTTTGAGCAAAAGTAAAATTTTCATTGACATTCCAGCGAGAACCACAAGCGGTGTAGACAAACGTATCTCTGCACCTTCTCTCGATAAAATTATTTATTTATGGACTGCTGTTAATTTTTCCTCATTCCATGAATAAATCAAAACCTGTATTCATCGGTATGAGTAGGTGGGAGAGAAAATGAATGAATAATGATGTAAAAATTGCGTTCAAGGGCGTTTTGTCTTTGACAGTCGTGTTACAAGTCCGCTGGCTTTTTTGCTTCCTCTGTCATGCTTTCATCATGCAGCAATGATGACTGCGCACGTCCTCTCAAATGGTAAGGCGGTGCACATGCCCACAGCACACGCACGAACACACAAACATGTAAAGTGTGTGAAGGATAATCCCTACAGGGCTGATGAGTCAGCAGCCTGCGTCATCCTACGCTTTTCATCTCTGTCTGTCAGTCTCTCTCTCTCTGTATTTCCTCCTGTGAGGGTCAGTGCTGCTGTAAGACAGTGATGCAAAATACAAAGCTACTACATCTACTATCTCCATAAAGATTTTGCTTAAATCTACCCTAATCAGCATGTCAGATTCTAGCTGCAGGTTGTGAACATTAAATAAAGAATCAGGTCAGATCTGCTTGTGTGAAACTGTGCAGGATAAAGTCGAAGGAAATATTTCAAACAGGCATGAGAAGCGAATCCCAATCGTACTGCAGGATAGGAACGTGGGTAGAGTCTCAGTTCAGATTAAGATTCTTAGCAGCAATTCAGCAGGAACTCCTGACTCATTGTCTCCCCTCCTCTTCCCTTTTAATTATTTATACGTGCGAGTATGAGTAGGAACGAGTGACACTGGGGACCCAGCGTAGCTGAGTGCTAGCACGCACAGATATAATCACCCTGACTAACAACTATTTGCATGTTTCGATCCACATTCCGTGTACTGTGTGCAGAAATATGCAGCAGATGGAATCATAAATATTTTTATGGCATGGCTGCCTGTCTGCACCCTCTCTGCATGGGAAACACCAGCACAGTCCTAGCTTCTAGTCCAGATTCTGGTTCAAATCTTTTGTCATAGTTCACCTGTTGCAACAGTGAAATTTTACTTTTATGTGTAAAAATGAATTCCCAGGTTTGCTGTTAATTATTAGTAGTCAGGTCCACCAAATTCCAAAACTCTCCACATAATCCAGGTTATGTTAAAATCAGTTAGGCTCACGACTCCGTTGATTGAGCTCGGCAGCGTGCTATACACCACTGCATCCGACGCTTTCCATTGTGCTTGGTGATGTAAGGCTTGGATGCAGCTGCTCAGCCATGGAAAATCATTCCATGAAGTTTTCTATGTGCTGTTGTTGAGCTAATCTGAAGACCACATGAAGTTTAGAGGTCTGAAGCGATTGACTCTGGTGAAAGTTGGTGACCTTCAGCATCCATTGACCCTGGTCTGTGATTTCATGTGCCCTACAACTTCGTGGCTGAGCTACTGCCTCTCTTATTCCATTCCAGTTTGTTATAATACTACTAACAGCTGACCGTGAAATATTTAGTAGTGAGGCAATTTAACCACTGGACTTGTTGCACTATCACAGTGCAAATCCTATCACAATATTCACTGTGAGCTCCTGAGAGCGACCCATTCTTTTGAAAATGTTTGAGGAAGCAGTCTGCATGCCTAGGTGCTTGATATACACCTGTGGCCATGGAAGTGAAACACTTGAATTCAATGATTATGGTGGCCGAGTGAATACATTTGGCAATATAGTGTAGCAAACACACATATTTGTGTGGAGGATTCTCGTGTGATGGCCTGCAGTAGCATGGACACACTCAGGCACCTGAAATGCTTAAAGTACAGTTGGGAGGCTTCATTCTGTGGTATTTTGCGAATTACAACCCCAATTTTGGTTGTATTGATTGTTTCTGAAAAATAAATGTAAAAAATCCATTATAGCTTAAAAACAGGAGGGTCAGTCTTGTACTGTGGCCACAGTATACCTTATCAGCATACAGCTTGTGTCCTTCATTTAAAGCCTAGGGAACAGTTTAGCCGTTACACAAGGTTATTTGTGACATGAAGATTATAATAGCCTCTACACTATTCCGCACATTTATTATTTTATTTTGTTCGCAAATGTGCATGCGCACACAAACACAGATTTTTCCTGCTCTATTTTACAACCACAGCACCTGAGCCGCCTTTGTGCAATGTACCGAACAAAGACGGGAGATGCGTGATCATGTTGTTCCAAAACAGGAGGAGAGAAAACAAGAGATCCGCACCTGTTTGAATAAGAGGAGCTCATTCAAACAGGAGCTCTAAATGACGCGCGCATACATGCAGCAAAAATGATAGCAGACTTCTGTTGCAAAGGTGTTCCCTGAGCAGGTGGTGCTGCTGGATTATATTGACTGGGCTCGATCTTCTCACACTTGGAACTTAACATGTGCTCTGTTGACCTAAATGTTCAGATAACTGTCACAGAATGCTTTATCAGGATGTTCGCAGCATCTGCCACACCCAATAACTCTCAAGTGGCAGGACTCGGATTTCAACTAGCTCTTCCTTTAACGCATCAATAACTGTAAGCGATATCAAAACCACTGCATGTGAGTGCAACTGAAGGCACACCACCAAGCATGAGTGCACCACAAGATGCACACATATATGTGCCATAGCGAGGCCTCCTGCACCAACAACACCCTCGACATTTTTCTGTTCTTTTTCATAGATTATTTTTTACCAATGTGTCGAGAGACACTTGGGACATGCCAAGGTGGTTTCCTAGGCAACAGGCTCTGGTGTTTGCAGTGACATCGAGGATGCGGTGAAATTTCTTTGAAATCATCTTCACAGTAGCAAAATGATAGGGGTTATCTAGCCAAAGCCAGATGCATGTGAGTCATACCAGCCTGAACATGGCTGAGAGCAGAAGCGGCTCTGAATCCACATAAATACTCAGCTTTACCCTTCATATAACCAGTGGTTATTTTATCTTGTCATATCCATATACAGTAGCTCCACATTTGAACAGATGATACATAAACATGAATATTGGTTTATTCAGTAAGCAGTGTGAGTGTGTGCATGTATGTGTGTGTGTGTGTACGCGTGTTTGAGTGTGCAGAGCGTGATACAAGCCATGCTGCATGAGTTTACACATGAATGGACCACGAGAGCGCAATGGTTATTTATAGCTCCTTTCACCCTTCAGCAACATGTAAGGGGAGGGGGGGGGTTGTACCCACAATGCACTGCGCTCCATAGTAGCATGGCACCAATGTGGTGTGGCAGCCAAACAAAGAGGAAGCCATTGGGATTCAGACGCTGTGGAGGCTGGAAATGACATCTGAGGAACAAGCAGGCATCCCATATAATGTTGCAGTTACTGCTGGTGGACACAGATAGCAGCGCCGTATGGACGCTTTGGATTTTGGTGACACTTCACCCCGCTGCTGGTGGAGTTTGTAGTTTTGTTTTTTCAGGATCCCACATTCATTTGTTTCTGTATATTAGTGCTTTTTAATAATTGGAAAAACTTATTTTGATCTGGCATTAATGTCCTGATCTTATCTGCTATATCCTGTATAGTGGCTTGTCGCACTTAGCTTGTGTAGAAATATCTACATTTGTGTTGACACTTACAAAAAAAAAAAAGGCAAAAAAGTCCTGCTATATTCTTATGTTATGATACGATTTGGAATAAAAGAGAAGAAGTTTAAGAAAATGTGATCAAGCACAGTTACAGTGGGAGACAGGCACTTGGCTTGGTGGCGATTAGTAGGTATTAGCATGGTTAACTAACATGGTGTATTAGTTAGTGATATTACCTTTTTTAGCCTGACTGGCACTCATTAAAGGTGTGCGCTCAGTAAAGGTGGCGGATCAATTTAAATATCGATAGCATCCATACCAAGGATTTTTTTGGGGGGGGGTCACACCTATTATTTTGCCCCAGAAAAGCCGTACCAGATACATGTTTACACAGTACAATATAAATGTGCCCATAGACCTTGAACAGCCTGATTTACTGTGATGATAATATAGTCTGAAATGAACCTTCACTGTTCACTGGACTGGTTCATCGCTCATCATATGACTAATCTTTTCTGCCGGTGAACAGATCTGTTTTTGCCAGCTATATTTACTGATTAGTCTTCCTCTAATTACTCTAATTGTCCTTCCTCTTGCCCACATCCCCTGTATCTGAAAACTGCTGTTGCTATCTGAGATTTAAATTAAACAACAAAAGAAAAACTTACTTATATTAAATCAGTTCTGCCTTCTGTCTTGCTGTGGGCCTTTGCTACACTAGTCAGCTGTTTATTTCCCCTAAGTATGAGGGTCTTCCCTGTGTAAACAGAAAATTGTCTAGCTTGTGGATTTCTCTTGGGTGCAGCAAGTTGTGCTCTGAGGAAGGTTCAGCAGACAAAGACAAACATCTGTGTGCTGAACCATGTGCTGCAGCCAAGACATTTTTTGTTGTTGACTTTTTTTAAGGGGTTGTTGCACTTGTTTTTCTGACAAAGAAACATTTATCTGTGTGTTTGTTACAGAATTTGTGCCCAGAGGTGAGGAAGCACAGAAGAAACATGGTACACCACACATAAGTGTGCACATAGCACCTGATGATGTTATTTACTCTCTGAGGTCTAATTCAACATAGATGGCACCCTTTAGCAGATCATTACATGAACTACTACATACTTTTAAATACAAGCGCGTTCATGCTCACAGGTGTGCACACGGGTGCTCACACACACACAAACTACACCCTTTTTGGCTGCTACCTCAAAGCACACTGTGCGCAGTCGATCTTACGTGCTGCACAATAATGTTTAATATTTAGTATTTACTGTTATATCCCCATAGATCATCGTGATGTTGTTTATTCTATTGCTCTCGTTTTCTTCTGCTTGTTTTCCTTTTTTTTCCCGTTCTCAACAGGTGATCCAGGTGATTGATACATGTATTTTTTGTCTGCTTATTTTGTTGGTTTTTGTTTTTTGCCCTCTTCTCCGCTGTTTTTCTTTCCCTCTTTCTTTCTCCCCAGTCAAGTCTGTCCCGTATTTAGCAAGTGAAAA
The DNA here is from genome assembly GCF_000239375.1 of Pundamilia nyererei. Classification (NCBI taxonomy): domain Eukaryota; kingdom Metazoa; phylum Chordata; class Actinopteri; order Cichliformes; family Cichlidae; genus Pundamilia; species Pundamilia nyererei. The sequence goes on from NW_005187510.1 coordinate 1,523,519, forward strand.
TAAAATAAAATAAATAATAAAAGGTGAATCAAATAGACCATTACGGCAAGGCTGGGATGGTCCATTTGGTAAAGTAAATCCGTTGGGCATCTTTCTTCGCCTACGCCTAAGTCTGTGGCGCTTCATTAAGGTATTAAGGCAGACATGTATGTTAACTAATCATGTTATTCTTTTTATCCTCATTATATCACTATATGTGTTTTTTCTTCTTTTTCTTTGCAAGCTAGATATTCCTTCTGCAGAACAAAGTAATCAGTTACTATTAGCATCACTGTCTGATAAACACTTATTTACAGACTTGCAAGGCAAAACATTTCAGTGACCTCAAACTGCATCTGTGCTACAATTTGTTTAGGAACATTTAGTTATAAACCACAATGTACACATAAAATACACGTGATGTAACGTACACGTAAGGTGACAGGTTGTTAGCGGAGATCAGCTAGTAGTGCTTGTAGTATACAATATTTGTAAGGATTTGAATGTTAATAAAATAATTCCCAAAAGCTATATAGATACTGATACCCTAAGCAATTCATATATTAAGTTTAATCAAGATTCACTAACAAGGACTTAAGGAACAGACTACATACGTACATCTGATAATTATAGTAAGGTTATTATTATCATTATTATTATTATGCAACTTCATTGTCAAGATTTAGGAGAACAGTTTAATAATAACTAACATGATTACCAAAGGTTAGAGTTTTGGTCAGGGTTAGGGCCATTATCAATGATAACATTGAACTTAGTGGGTTAAACTAAACTCTTAAGAATCAACAGAAGCAGTAACAAACTACTGAAAACAATCTAGCCTTGAAGTAGTTTTGAAGTAGAGTCACATTTTCTTGTGACACTTTGCTTTTTATTGCAAATGTCAGATCCTGAAGCAGATAGAAGGAGCAGCCTAATAAAACAGCAGGAAACCCTAGCCTCCCTGCATTATTGATATGCAGCCCTGGGTACAGACATGCCCCTTTACTGTGGGAGATTCTGCTGTTGTTTACCTGCATACCAGAACAAAGGAGTGTACGCTTGCATCCAGTCCTGCCCATTTAAGCACAATAACCCCCTCTGCCCCAAAAGATTCATCTTCACTGTAATCGGCATGTTTTCATTCTCAGGCTAGCAAACTCAAGGGCACTGCGACCTCTAAAGAATATGAGTAATAGGCCTGAGAGGGAGGGTAAGAGGTGGGAGGAATTAAGAGAAAAGGAGCAAATACTTTCAATCTGGTGCTCACATTTAGAGTAGATGGTCGGATAACAGCGGCAAGGGGGATCCATAACCCGGCTCATTAATCTGGACACACACTGTTGGTAGAAGAGTGCACCTCCCACACATTGCTTGACATTAGAAAGACTTTCGGAGGCTTTTGCAGAGCCCCGCTGTGCGATCAGCGCAGCAGTACATGGCCAGCCTTCTCAACAACCTCCTTTTACTCTTGCACTTGTTCTCTGAAGCTCATCATTAGGCAAACACTGCACTCGAACAGTATACAGAAGAGAAGAAGAACGAGTGGGAGTAGAGATGATGCAGGAGAGTCTGAATAAATAAAATGAATATCACAGTCCATAACTATTTGGACATTGCGTCAGTATAATAAAAAGAAGAATTGTTTTCTAGACAGTTGGACACTTCTTCCCCAGCTGCACCATTTTAAGCAAAAATCTTTAAGAGTTATAAAGGGAACTGGTCCATCACAATTTCCCAGCACAAGAATACAGAATGGCAAGCTTGCAGGTAGAAATCAGAAAGCTTTTGTTGTTTTTTAGCTTTGAAATACAGTGAAATTATGAGTGAAGTTGGTAATGAAACCATGGAGAATGAGTATTGCTGAGTAAAAAAGCAAAAAAGAAGCAGGTAAACAAAATGTAAACACTGTTAAACTTGATAGAAAGAAGAAAGTGTGGTTAAAAAGAAGGAACAATTCTTGAGATGAAGCAGGCTCAAGGCTTGGGTACGTCTGGCTGCCAATGGAACTGCCAGCATGTTGGCACTTTTGGGTGATTGCACTGCGGACGAAAGCCACGGGACGGATGTAGAGGTATACGGGAACATGCTGACATGCTGTGTTCAGCCAAATGTGGCAAATGCTTTGGACAAAATTTCATAATTAAAAAATTCTAAATTGCTAAACAGGCAACTTTTAGCCCTTTTACATTAGTTTGTACTCCGGTTGGTTCTGCACAGCTTGAAACGTATTTGGGGTTTTCCATTAGGCAGTAATACCTGGTAATAACCAGAACCCTAAAACCACATTTTGAGCCTCAAAAATGCCTTCAAATTTTTCACGACCGGCATTTTGTCCCCAAATTGGTGACGGTTCGTCCCAACAGGTATAGTGGCATGCCAATTTTTGGTCACCACAAAGTTTTTTCAACAAACGCGCGCACACACACACTCACTCACACACTGTGACAACAGCAAGCTGTCGCAGGTGTCAAAAACAGTAAGATTACAGCACTAGATTGTACTCGTAGCTCACAGGATCTAACCGAAGCAGCATGAAAATGTACACTGCAGAAGCAGCCAGCACTTTCTGTGACGATATCCACACTGACAGCACAGGGTCAACAAGTGGAGGTGCTTAAAAAGATGTCACTTTGTGTCAACTTTACTGACATATTTCAGGCATGCCAAGCCTCTGCTGTTACAGAGAAAACTGGGCATGTCTTCAGCATTTCCACCATGCTTGGAATGAAGGCCAAGTCTCTGAATCCCACTGAAGATAAGCTAAGCCATGCTAACCTGCCTGTGGCTTCATATTTGCTACAGATACAGAAGTAATATCACTCTTTGCATCTAATGCTATGCGGGAAAGTGTACTTCCCAGAATGCTCACTCTGGATTAATCCCTCAGTGCAGAGACATGAATCTAAATTGTAGGTGTGAAGGATCGCCTGTCTCTCCATGTTTGCCCTGTGAAAGGCTAGTGACTTGTTCAGGGTTGCCATTCTATCACATTTGCACATGGAAAATCATAAAAACAAATATCCATAAGATGGATATTTTACAGAGATATTGTCTGCACTAGACCGCCTTTATTTAGGGCAAATAAAGTTGAACATTGACCATGTAAACGAATACAGACACGCTTCAAGCCCCTTCCCCCATCCTCCATCCTATGAGGAGGCAGGAGGCCTCTCAAACATGGTAACACATTGATGGTGACTCATGTTGTGGTAACAGCACCATAGCAGCCAAAGGGGACTCAGCATGCTGTTTACGTTTCTCCCCGCCTCCAACACACACACACACACAGAAGGTATTGTATCCTGTGTTTGCTCTAAGCAGAGTATAATCGTGTCTCTGGGTAAAAAAATGAAAAAACCCCTGTTCATCAGAGTGACTGGATTTAGAGCGGTGGGAGAGCTAGTGATAATGATTGCAGAAAAAAAATGGACAGAATGTCAGCTGTGACGCTTAATCAGGTCATTATAATCAACATTGCAAAGGTTTAAATATTGTGTAGATATAGAGAAGCAAAGAGAAGAGAAGAGCAGGTGGAACATGATGCCATACATTTCTGAAAATATAACCTTCAAACTGTAAACCTGTTATAGCTCCCTAAACAGCATGAGGATTAAGAGGTGAGGGGCAACATAAGCAGTGGCAGCTAGAGATGGAGGCTATTAGGAACAGCAGCAGGAGTTGTGGTGCCCGTCCCTGAAAACAAAGAAATCTTAATTTAGCAGATGTTAAAATCCTGTTACACTAGTTATCTAGTTGCTTCCCTTCAGGCTGCAGAAACCCTGTGTGTCCTCTGATCCACACGCTAGGCCTGTATCTAGTTGAAATTGTTGACCAACTGCGCAAAGAGATGCATTGAAGCACTGCTCATAAACTCCGAATTTCTAGGGCAGTGAAAAACAAAACGGTCTTTGCAGGTAATAACAAAACGGACCTGATGGTTGAAGTAGTTTTGTCGCAGTTGCTGTTTCACTGTGCTACGGTGGCAGATGTTGAGTAATCCACCGACTCCAATCAATCTAGGCAGAAAGAACCAAAGCGGCATCTTGAACACGCCCACAATGGAGGAGCAGCATCAGATGCGGTGGCATTTCTCTACTCAGCCGCCGCCTCTTTAAAATTCTAATATTTCAAAACAGCAGCATCTCACCGTCATCCCACACATCTCTGTTTCATACATTGATAAGTGTGGTGAACATGGCTTGCTTGTGTCATTTCTCACTCCACTGTGAACCTCTGAGCGTACGTGCATGCCAGCATGGCAGATGGCCACACTAATAACATTTCTACTGATTCATTTAAACTTAAAGTTAGGCTATGTAATTTACTGAAACATTAACACATTTGTAAAAAAAATACATTTAACCCCTAATTGTGCACATATAGTTCAGGAATTGTGCTTTCACACAGATGTCCTCATCTTCACACCAAAACAATGAGAACACCTGATATTAATTCTTTTTTATTAAGTTTATTTATATAGCACCGAATCACAACAACCGTCGTCTCAAGGTGCTTTATACTGTAAGGAACAGACTCTACGATAATACAGAGAAAACCCCAACAGTCAGACAACCCCCTATGAGCAAGCACATGTCGATGGTGGGAAGGAAAAACTCCCACTTAACAGGAAGAAACTTCCAAGAGAACCAAGCTCAGGGAGGGGCAGCCATCTGCCATGACTGGTTGCGGGTGAGGGGAACATTAAATGTGCCTGCTTGACTTTTCTGCTGTTTATAAAAAAATGCCAGAAATTCTGGTGAGCATATTTCCTTCCTCATAAAAGCTGGATTTTAAATTAGCTTAAAATCTCTTAAGCGTGTTTGCAGTGACTCTTTGTTTATGGCACACGTTCAGTGCATATTTAAGATTTTGTGCGACTGACACAAACTACCAGACTTTTTAGAAGTGATCTTTGTACACTGCTATAATCCTCATCCCCTTTAAAACTTTGGCCCATTAAAGCACTTGACTCCCAGCTGCACCTCCTCACTTGGATCCACATGCAAGTCTATTCATGCTGGGATGCTGCCAAAGGTTTGTGAATGCACACATGCAGACACGTGCTTGTGTGTTTGTGTGGAGGATATCAAGATCCATCTGTAAGACACACTCATAGCATGTGGGGTGTCGGGCAATCTGTGCTGCTGCCTGAGCACTAATCTTTTAAGAGTTTAAAAGACTTCCGATCTGCATCTCAGTCATCTGTCAGGCTCTTAAAATCTTTTTTTTTTTTAAGTGATATCAAATAGTTGCTAAGCCTCCACAGACACACTTTACTGAACTATTCATCATTGCGTTTTGTTTTCTCCAGCCTTTTAAAAACCCAAGGTAAAGAGGCATGAACCTGGAGACATGTCTGCTTATATTCTCATCCCACTCTTTTCTAATACCATCTATTTATTGTGCTTTTCATCCTCAGAAACACTACAGCACCTGATTCAGTCTGAATACAGTAACTTCTAATTTTCTCCTGTCTCTCTATCTCACTGCACGGTTTGGGGATCACAGCTTGTGGAGCTTACTGCCCTGGATGTCACTTGAACCAAACGAACACACATTTGGCTGTCAGTGGAACAATCCATGAGAGATATTTTTAGACCTTGAGCACACAGCTCCTAACACAAAGTGCCCTTTTACAATTCAGCATGTTTTCTCCCCTCCCTTTTTAAATGACTTGCAGAGTGAAGTTAGTACATGTTTAGTGTATCATTTTGCACTGACAACAGACTGACCAACTACAAACATTATCTATTCACTTGGAGAGGGACAAAAAATGTGCTGCTGTCAGGTTTCAGGCAGAGTGAGAAGCAGCGCATCACATTACAAGCCAAAAAGCTCCCAAAATGAAATACAACAAGGATTTCATATGCAAGAAGGCAATCAGTTATATCATTGCAGTATCTTTATGTTATTAAAATATGTAAATTGCTTCAGTAATAGAGTATCCTAGAGCCAAATACACATACATAAATCCATGTGATTGTGTGGATGACAGAGTGTATTTCCAGGGGTATTAATGGATGCCAAGCATGTCGATATAAAACAGGACTACAGCTAGGGATGGGTATCGAAAACCGGTTCTTGTTGAGAACCGGTTCCCACTGTTTCAATTCCTTGGAATCGTTTGCCACTTTTAAAAACGATTCCCTTATCGATTCCAGTCGCCCCGAATGATGTCATCACGTTGAGTAGCGTCTTTTACCCAGTAGGAAACACGGCGCCTGAGCGGCACAAACGCTCAAAAGTTTGGTTACACTTTATGAGAAAGGATGACAACAGGGCAACGTGCAATACTTGCAAAGTAGAGATTTCATCAAAGAGAGGAAACACTACGAATATGCAAAAGCATTTGCTCAAAAAACACGCGATTGCTTTCAACGAATGTCGTGTTTTTGATCCGCTCCGGACTAGCGAAGCTCAACCCAGCAGCAGCGGTAGCGTTTCCACGTCCTCTCCCGTTAATACTGCAGGTAACTAATCAATTAGCATTGCATATTATGTTAGCGTGATTTACCTTATTACAAAACCTGCTATTACTGTGCGTTGCATTTAGATAACCATGATGAGAGAGACAGAGTCTGGCTGGCTCAGATGCTGGCAGTTGTCGCTGCAGTCTACCGGTAGCGTCTCCTTTCAGGCCAGGATAGACGAATGTCACCCAGCAGTGTCTAAGTTTGTGGTCAAAGGCTTGCACCCATTTGCCACAGCAGATGCCCCCGATTTCACTTTGGTAAGTGAATGTGTTTAATTGTAGGCAGGGACATTACTGGATATTCTTGTGTAATTGCTACAGAATAATTTATGTTAAACTTTGTTATTGCTACAGGAGAATATTTATTTTATTATTTTACATATACATTTTTTTCCTGGGGACCCTGTGACACCTTATTGAAGAGCCATAGGCTGTGGATCTCTTAAGATCTCACTGTTGGGTTTGTAAGGCCATGTTACTCCTAAATTTCTATCTTGTTCAAAGAGAAGATATAAAACACAGTTCTAAGCTAATTGACTTTAGTGTTCTTCTTTTTTTTTAAAAAGAATCGATAAGAGAATCGATAAGGAATCGAATCGTTAAACAGAATCGAAAATGGAATCGGAATCGTTAAAATCTTATCAATACCCATCCCTAACTACAGCGGTGTTGGAGGATCTTGGCAACAAGTTTCACTGATGATTATGATGCATCTTTCTGCTAGCGGTAAAAGTAGACATTTTTTCTCCAAGCAGCACACTGGGTAAATGTCAGCTATGGGTAAAACAGGATGTAATGTCAAACAATTTAACCTAAGGCTGCTTCTCCTGCAGAACAAATTACCTTTGTCACATACAATGAAGCAGTTTCATTGAAAAAAACAGTATGAACTCAAGAGCTCCATGAATTTAAAATGTTAAATTAAAATAAGTTCAGCTAAAAGATTTTCAGGTCTTCTTTTTTTTTTTTCTTTAGCATGTTGGCACTTGTAGCAGAGATTTTAAAAGCTAAATGGTACTAGCTTAAAGTTACAGTAAGCTATGCTAATGCAACTTATTTGTAAGAGTTGAAACAAGGAGTTTTACCTCCATGCATGTTCTGCCTGTCACTGCCAAATTCATTTTAATATATAGTTTTTATTTATTTTTAATATCGTGGGGGAAGCATGTTTAAAATGAAATGTTTAGCTTTAACATAAGATAAAATAACCTAACAAGGCTGTTAGCTTAGTGTAGGAGCAAGCTAGGTGTTTTACTTCTGTGAATGGCTACAGACAGGTTTTTATGTGTGCAGTTAGGTCCACAAGCTGTTGGAAAAAGACACATTTTTGTATTTTTTTTGCCTATACACCAACATGGTAGATTCAAACAATCAATATGTGACTGAAGTGTAGGCTTTGCAGACTTTTAATAAAGACTGAAAATTAATTGGACAATTGAGTGACGAGTAGTTGAGGTGAGGCCTGTTCCCAGTGAAGCAGACGTCTGAAGTTGGTTTAAAGTGTTGAATTTGTATTTCATAGCTTATCACTGTATTTCAATATGATGCCAAAAGCACAAGACATAATAAGGCTGAAAAATCAAAATAAACCTATTAGAAAGAGAAACTAGGAAAAACTTTATGGACGCAGCCGAATCAACAATCTGAATTATTCTTAAAAACAAGGACCTGGCAGCTCAGCAACACCAAAAGACCTGAAAGACCACAGAAGACAACTGAAGTGGCAAATTATTTCCATTATTTAAAAAAAACATTTTCACAACATCTAACCCAGTCAAGAACATCCTCACACAGGAAGAGGTATCACTGTCACATAGTCTATAATAAAGAGACACCTTCATAAACAGATATATGCAGAGATTACAACAAGGTGCAAACCTCTGGTTACACTCAAGAACAGGAAGAGCAGATTAGACTTTGCCAGAAAACATCTAAAGGAAAATCTGCAACAAAAAAAATGAAGAAGAAGAAGAAGACAAAAAAAGTGGATGGTGAAACCAAGATGAACTTGCAGCTGAATGATGGGAGAAGTATTGCGAAAGAGAGAAACACCTCATGATCCAAAGCAACACTATCTGTCAAACACGGCGGAGGAAGCATCATGGCATGGGCATGTATGCCTGGACACTGATAGACAATGATTTCACCGTTATATTTCCAACCCTGGTGATTCTGTCTGTTTAAAATTACACAAACAATAATTTCCCTGTCAGGGGGCTGGGTCTGTGACAGAGTATTTTGGGTTATTTTGTATTAGTTCATCGTAGTTGAAGTTTAGTGTAGTTTATGTTATCGTCCATGTCTCCTTGTTTATGAGTCTTTTTCTGTTTGTCATATGTTATCTCCTTGTCTAGGTAGGTTCCCCTTGCGTCTCTCTCCTCTTTGTCCCTCTCTCACTCCGACTCTCTGTCTCTTGTATCAGTGTGTCCCAGTTCACGTCTCTCCATGTTTCCTGTTTTACTTTGAAAGTCTGTGTTTCCATGTTCAGTGTGTTTAGTTTTGCTTCCCCTGTGGCATCAGGTTCATTTTCATGCTTCGGTTCAGGTTCATGTTTCTTGTCACAGTTTTCAGATGTACCTGTTCTGATTCATGTTCAGGTACCATGGCATAGTTTTCATGTTAGTTTTAGTTCATCCCAGTTTAGATTTTAGTTTAGTTTTTCCCCAGCTCACCTTGCCTTGTTTTCTGTTTGATATCACCCTTAATAAACGGCTTGCTTTTTGTTATACTTCGTTTTTCTCTCACATGTCTGTTTTTGGGTCCACACCTCAAACACATCGGCAATCCCGGCCGTAACTCTTCCTCCATTAGTTTCTGTCTATATAGATGCCTATAACCTCAACAATTCAGTGACTTGCACTCACTGACCTCTCACCAGCTTGTTTCAATAACTTCCTAATGTTTCCAATTATTCCAAAACCAAATAAATGCACTAAATCGTTCATTTTGGGGGCAAAAGGTTCCTTGGATAAAAATCCAGTCAGGGATCACGGATTTCATTGGTGTAGGAAGAGGACTGAGGACATTCCATGTATTTCTATTTATGCCAAGTCTTTATGTTTCCCAGATGTGATGCATGGATGGTGTTTATATTATAGACAAATTGATTTTGTGTGTTGAATATCTTAATACAAGCTGTATTATATCATTGTGCAGAAAAAGCAAAAGGCTGTGTTATTCACATGTATGTGTTCAGATCAAATGCACAAGCTTGGTCTGTTTTTTGCATATTTATTGGCAAAAATACTTAAAGGCCTTGTGTCATTCATTTGCATCCTGAAAAAACCCCACTCTAACTGAAACCTCCACCTTTGCTGTGTTCACTATTATCTATTCTGCACATGAGTCATTGGAGAGTTCAATCTACTTTATGTATGGATGACCACTGGGGATATTGACAGTCCCTGAAATTGTGTGTTATCAGTAAATACAGCCCCATTCCATCCTTTCCAAAAAGCTAATAGCCTTTTTTAAAAATTGAATTGGCACCGCCTACTCCTTCATTTGACAACCCTGTTCGTGCAATGAAAGACATCTAGAAACTGCACCAAGAAACGAAAAAAGAAATCTGTGATAAATATGTTGGCAGTTTTTTCAGTGCTACCATAGAGGACAAGGTCTCAGGCAACAACCCCACCTGTGTGCTTAGTAGTACTGAAACTACTTTTAGCCTTTTAATTATGCAGTAACTAGCATAAGAGCAGCATTGGAGGGAGAGATAGCATGCAATCAGAGGGACTTTTATCTGTAAGTATCTGGTTGGAGACTTTGTGGTTTCCCTATTCTGGCTCTACACTAATGCACAGTCAGCGGGTGAGAGGCCATGTAATTATATATTAACTTTGGCTTGGTCAGTTAAGACTGAAAGCAGTTCCTGTTGGTGGTCTTTCGGTAGTACGTGTGTGTGTGTGTGTGTGTGTGTGTGTGTGTGTGTGTGTTCATACACGTGAGTATATACTATGACTTGAAACCCATCCAAGCATATTAAGACACGCTGGAGTAACGGATGTGGGGGTGGGGGGCAACCATCATGGCTTTGGTGCAAGGCCTAGTTGTGCATGACAAGGATAGATGGAGGGGTTACTTAGACGTAGATGTACTCACACTCCAAGTGTTTCTTCTTCGGGGCTGTCTGTTCGTGCGTGGTGGCTTTGCACACCGCTCGGCACACCTCGGATCCCGTCAGGCTGTACTGAGCCGCGGCGATGCGGTCCGTCAGCGTCTGCCCCGACATCTTCTCTCCGCGGAGTACAACCAGCAAGCCTCCAATATGGTCCTACCCCCCCCTACTCACACACACACACACACGCGCACGCCGGAATGAGCGAGCAGCCTCAGTAATCCCAGCCGCCCTCGAGAACACCACACAGACACAGGCTCCAGGAAAAGAAATATTAGGGCACTTTCTAAAGAGCCGCAATTGATTTGAGTTGCATAACAAGCGGAGAGCTGGTATATCCACTCAGATCTGCTGGATCTGCATGCGTTTCTGGAACAATCATGAACTGACTTTCTTCCCTGAATTCCAGTATCCGGTGATAACTACAGTCTATATGCAAAAAAAGGGGGGGAAGGGGGAAAAAGGAGAGGGCAAAAAAGTAAAACGCTAATCCAGGTTTTAATTCAGTGTTTTCCCCTCCGTTTTTTAATGAATTTCTTACTGTTCCGCGTTATGGTCGGACAGCCTCCCTCACAATGCCGTCCTCCCTGGATGATGCTTGTCTCTTGCCTCCCCTCCTCCCTGTCTTCCTTCCGCTTGTCTCCTGGATAATCCTTACCACCACCACCAGTCTGACAGTCCCTGAGTATCAGCGGGGCGTGCAGTGGAACATCATCATCATCTTCATCCCACACCATCCAGTGCAGCGTTTTTTTTCTCTGTTTGTTTGTTTTTCTCACTCTCTCCTTCTCCTTCTGCAGCCCTACGCTTCCTCTGCGCCTTCCTCACCGTCAGCTCCGGGGATGCGCGCTTCAAACCGGGTCGTTGGATGGCGGTGCTTTCGGTGGACTTACATCCTTCCGTTTATTTAATTATTATTTTATTTATATTTCTCAACACGCCCTGCCCCCTCCTTTGAGTCAGGTGACGCAGTGTTACCAACCCCACTGCAGCCTCTTTTATCGCGAGAGCTCAAGGGAGAAGCGAGAGAGGTGGGGAGGTGGGCGAATGGGGTTGCTGCGTGAGGATGTGAAGGGTTAATACAGCTACTCTACAGGGTTTTAGTGCCTGTCATGCTGCTTCCGTACTACGAAGGTCATAAGAAGCGCGCAGCTTCAGGGAGCACGATTTTATATAACCACGCGCAGCCAATCAGCGGATTCGGCCCTGTCCGTGGTGCTGAAGTCTTCTGGCGTCGTGCTCTCAATCACATTTTCTGATCAGCTGTATGCAGTTCTATCAGTCGTTTTTCATAAAAATGTACATTAAAATGTGTTAATGTACATTGGAAAGACCTACATATAAAATACAATACTTGTTCATGGCACTTAGAAATGTATTTTAAATATATTTATTTTTAATAGGGTATAATAACAGCTGTGACCTCTCTCCCATCTGACAGCGCTCATCTCTCAGTTATCAAATCAGACTACTCTGGAGAAAAAATGATGGGCAAGGATTTCAGTCTGCAGATGTGCAAAGCTGGTAGAGACATACCCTAAAAGACTGGCAGCTGTAATTGGTGGTTCTACAAAGTAGTGACTCAGGGGGCTGAATAATTACGCACACCCCACTTTTCAGTTATTTATTTGTAAAAAATGTTTGGAATCATGTATGATTTTCGTTCCACTTCTCACGTGTACACCACTTTGTATTGGTCTTTCACGTGGAATTCCAATAAAATTGATTCATGTTTGTGGCTGTAATGTGACAAAATGTGGAAAAGTTCAAGGGGGCCGAGTACTTTTGCAAGCCACTGTACGTAGCTGCTCAGGCTACTGTTGTTAGGACTCCCTTGCAGACAATGTTTATGTTTTGCTCCTCTCCTGCTGAGTGTCTACTCAATGTAGGTGGAGTTGACCAACAGGAACTTAAAAGGGTACCATCTAAAGTCCATACTGATACGGTCATCTCAGAGACAAACTGACCTCTTGACTGCCTTTGTGGTGTCGCTGCTTTGCATCTTAAATGGAATTATCTGACAAGAATGGCTTTCTGTGCAGTAGAGAAGTCTTTGCTTCAGTTTTGGTTTTAGGCATTTTCTAGTATTTTATTACCCCGTTACTGCACTAAACAGCAGGTAGGTGTGTCTGTGTATTGCGCTCACACATTTTTCTATGTTCTCTAGCATCAGCTGATAACTTAGTACTCGACCCTTTTTGAGTAACTGTAGTCATGGCTCGCTCCAGAAAAACAAGATTCCGATGACGACAAAGCTAATGTGGAAACCAACGGGCAATGCGGTAGTGGCTGTCTATCTTTTATACACAGTCTACACCTGCTCAGATGAGAATGGAGAAGAGACTGAAGAGACTTAGACTGAATGGCAGGGGCGTAGTGTAAGTTCTTTCTTAATATTTAGAAAGAGAACAACATAGCTGATGTAAACTTCTCATTAGAAATCTTTATTAAGTCACATCGATATGGAATGGCACAGCATTTTCACTTTATCCTAAAGGACTCACATGAAATGTTGAAAGTCATCAAAGCTGCTCCATATATACAAATAATTAAAATCAATAAAGTAGCTTTTAAAAGAAAATTCATTATAAAAAAAAAAGAATGTACAAACTCCTCCCCAAGTTTATAGTCCCATATAGTTTTTTTAATGTACAGGTTGAGGTTCACTAGTGTTGATCAGTTGTGTGTTAGTTCCCTCTCCCTCCGCTTGCTTTGACCTCACGTCTTGATGAGCCCCTCTAGAAAGTCTTTTTCAACCATCTCCTCAATGTTTTGTCGAGCTCGACTCCAGAACACTTTCTGGCTCTCCAGTTTGTGGCCCTCCTTGTGGCTGGGGAAAGAGGCATCTGTGCGGTTGTGAGCGTAGGCGGGGCCTGAGCGGCTGCTGGCCTTGCTGCTGAACACCTGGCTGAGCAAGTTGAAGAAGGGCAGCAGCTGCTCCATACTGCGGATCACGTAGAGGGTCAGCATTAGGTGACCTGGCTCCCAGGACAGGGTTTGGGTGGAGCAGTCCTCCTCTGGGTTTTTCTATGAGGAGGAGGCAAATAATTTACTGAAGCTGAATATTCACCTGCCAACCCGCAAAAACTACAATTTGCAAAACAGCCTCTTTTAACAAGCACTTTCCTCTTTGTAAAAGGCACTCATTTATCTTCATTATTTAATAACCTGTGCAGACAAGAGAAGATGAGATACCTTGGCTCGTTTCCTCAGCAGCTTCACTAGTCGGACAATGTAGGGCTTAAACTCTCTCTGGTGAATCCCCTGACGTCTCACTTCCAACCCCGAATCGTCTGACGCCTCTGGGATGAAGGCCCAGCGATACCTGTAATGAGGCGTGACATACTCAGATTGACTCAGAACAGCTTTAAAGGAGTGAAATTCACATAATCAATTATCACAATGTACCCTTCCACATCTCAAATACTGACACACAGGCACACACTTCTACCTAAACAAATTACAGTGGGGCAAAAAAGTATTTAGTCAGCCACCGATTGTGCAAGTTCCCCCAC
>NW_005187510.1:1539124-1555263 GCF_000239375.1 Pundamilia nyererei
CCCCACTGTATGTCTGTTATTGAGTCCCTGACGATGACATGCAAGCTAGTGTCTGTACTGACATCTGAAACTGAGGCAGGCTCTCGGGAGGCAGCGCCAAGGCCAGATCCAGAAGCTTGCAGGCAGAGAGATAGAGGTTGAGCCAGCGTTGACTGTTGTAGGAGGTGGAGAAGCCGTTCCCTCCAGAATAGGTGGTCTCTAGCCCAGCCACAGATGGCCCGGATGTCCTACAGGTGAACAGGGTTTTGTTTAAAAAACAAACAAACAGGAAGACAGGAGTGAGTTGTCTGTGATGTACATTTACCATCACAGACCAGTTTGTTATAACAAGACATTGTATACCTTGATATGTCCTCATCTGCTGTCAGCTCCTGCTCCATCAGTAGAAACACCTGAACCTGCAACATACAAATGTGTGAGTGCATCAGTTTGGGTAAAACACAGGCACAACTGCAGCAGGGGTCAGATTTTATGTAGCCTGTATTGCTAACCAGCTCAGTGATCATGGTGGGCCACAGAGAGGTGAGGTGCTGAGGTGACATGCGCAGCAGCAGCACTCTGAAGAACAGGAACACCTGAGCATGAAGGATGGGCACCTGAGGCAGACGCAAGCTCTCCACGAGACGCTCTGTGGACACACACGTTAGAAGAAAAAATACCTAATAACTTCAGCTGGGCTTTCAGGCGACAGATAATATTAAGGAACTTCAGAGTGGTGTTTTCTGTGTGAGGTTACCTTGTATGTCAGGCAGATATTTCTGATACTGGTCCACTTCGCTGCTGTAGATGGTGAAGGCCAGACGTTTAAGCAGCATGGCCCTCTGCTCCAGCTCAGCATCTCTGTTGGTGAACAGACTCAGGGAACTGCTCTGGGCTACAGCCACCCGAGCTAACAGGAACACACACACACACAAATGTGACGTGTTATTACTTCACCTGCCACAGTCTTTTAGCTTTTAATATCTGTAACATATTAGAATGTTTTGAGCCGTCAGTAAGTGGAGGGAAGGGGGAGTGGTCTGATAAATGATCTGTGACTGCACCCAGTGATACATCTCCAAATTCTAATAGGGAAACTAGCTTACTCATGAGGTCTCTGAATGTGGTCTTGTCATGAGTCATCAAGTGGTCAATGATCGCTCTCCAGCTGCAAAAATGAGGAAAATTATGGAATAATTTCTACAAGCACAGCTTTGTTATATTTGGCAACAGATGCAAAACTAAACATAGTGAAGCTTTTACTTTAAAATCTCTCTCTTATGTAGATGAAGTGTCTTTGTTTATAATTCTATCCCCCTTCAATTGTGATCTCTTAAGTGCATTTCTCTCTTGTAATAACTTGCATTACAGCTGTACAAGTCTTCACCCACACACAGTTAGTTTCCTCTCCTTCCTACTCACTGGCTGACGCAGGAGGAGTCCATCTGGAAGAAGGTGTGGTCCATGAAGAGGTCGAAGGCCTCCTTCTTCCAGGCACGCCGGGTGTACTGATACCCACTTAGACTGCTCAACAGTTGGATACAAGCCCGGTAGCTGGGGGCGTTGTGAGCGCTGTCAGAGAAAAATTAGGAATGACCAGGATGTGAAGCATCCATGCAGACATTCAATGCGTTTTATTATTGATTATCATTACTAAATTTTTATTTTTTTTTTTTTAAAGAAGAATTTACATAGTGTTATTTCTCAATGAGGACAAAAGCAGCACACAATACAAAGAAGCTCATCCACACCTGTGGTTGCGGAGGTAGGGAACTACGTAGTGCATGATATTAACCAGCAGCGGAATCACCTTCTCCTTCTCATCACTGTAGAACACCATGTCCAACAGATGAGCCAGCACCTGACGGATACAGCCAACATTCATTGTGTTGTTTACATCAAAATCTTAGTAAATGGGACAAAACCAAGCAACATTTTTCAAAAGTAGAGAGCAGATAGTTGCGGCCACTGAGCCTCAACACCTGCTTCCTGTGTTGTTTGGTTGTAAGAAAAAAAAAAGCCATAAGACAGAGACGGGGGGGGATCCACCCAGGTGAGCAAACATTTTTAAATAACATGCATGTTCTGATGAGTACAGAAGTTAAAGTTGATTATGATAATGCTTTAAAATGACTGCTCAATTAACTGCTGAGTGATGCTTCCAAAAGAAGTTGTAAAAACCACATCACACCAAAGAGACTTAAACTGAAGAGTCCTTGAACACCATCCAACCACTGCATTGTGCGTTTTTTATGCTGTCATAGTTTCCAGTGCTTGCACACCTTAATATTCTTCTTGAAACAGTAAGTTTCTCATTCATTTGTGCATATTAAGGTTTTGGACATAGTAGCATGCTAAACAGCGCTCTTTTCTCGCACAGTTTCCCGCTCTTTGGCTCTTTATTTACAAACCACATCACACATCAAACATGTTACTGATATGATACATATTTGACTGCATACTAACTTTCTTTTTGCTTAAATAAATGCGTTTTTCACAAAAGTCATGTACACTCCACATTTTGTCACATTCTTTCTGCCATTAGGTACTTTTATCCAAAGAGTGAAAAATAAGAAATGACCATCACACTACTCACCAGCTACCAGATGCATAGACTGCAGTGCAGGACATATTTGATGAACTGCCTTATATGCATCCATCCATCTATAAACTGCATCCATGAAGCATGGGCAATATCTGCGTAATGAGCTCCACTCTGAGCTAAAACAGCCAAAACATTGGAGGTGGCCACCGATTTCAATTATCCACCTCCTCCAAAGCATAACACTTAACTCAGCACATGAATTTATTGGTTCATTAATAATGGTTTAAGAGTTTGAGAGGTGGTTATAAATCAGCTCTAAGAAGTTCAGATGGACCGTGGGGGTGTGCTTGATAACGACAGGCCTAAACATTGCTGGTAAATATGAGCGAGAGCAGTTTGAAGCATAATCAAGACGAACAGTGGAATGACTGATGGCTTGAGAAACAAAGACAGGGTTGAACTGAGTCACAGACACTCAGGTGTTTTACCTCGGCCAATAGCGTGAGGGCGTGCACACTGTACACTGATGGAGTGAAGCTGGAGGCCTCCATCACTGTGAGCATTAAATCTACAAAACACACATACCAAACATTAGCAGCAGCTACACAACAGATAATAACACATCCACGCTGAAGCACCCCAAAACTATTCACATTTCACATGTTTTCAGACATGTTAGCTCCGGTGAACACAAGTTTATACGTGCTTTGCTTGAGCTGAGTTACGTTAAGAATTATTGTCTGGCATTCAGATTAAACCCGAAAATGTTAGCTACATTTATGACTCTGCTATCTGAATTCACAGAATTACCGAAATCATCTTTAAAAAAAAAAAAATCAAGACGTGAAAAGGAAAACCAAGAAACACATTAAACCATCCATGGCAGAAGCAGAGAATGTAGTTGGTGTCAAGGCCAGACATGTTTAGTGTGACTATCAAGCAACATAGCTAACAGCCTTTTCATGTATGATCGTAAAGTTCAGGCAGCGCACCTTCTACATCAGCTTCCAGGTTGGTTCCATCCACAACGATCTGAGGAGAAGGTTTCACCTCCAGGTTCCTCCTCAGCCACGTGGTTTGCTCCAACGAGGAGCCTGCAATCGTCCCAATAGCCTCCACCACTTTATGGGTCACGTCCTGAACATACAAATGATTTTGATTCCCTCAGTGTTCTTGTTGTGCTTAATTTGATTGTATCCAGCACGTTATAATCCGGCATGTCTGTAGAGCATGGACTTGTCACATTATTATCTACAATCTGGCTGCAGTACCTACCTGCAGCTCTCTCTGGTCCTTCTTGCTCTCCAGATTAGGGTTCTTCAAAATGAACTCGTTTAGAACTCTGGAGAAGAAAAACAAAGGAGCAAAGGTATTAAATAAGTTAAAATTAAAAACTGTATTTTGGAAAATCCTGACAGAGACCTTTATTTACCCCAGTTACAAAATAAAAGAGACATTTTGTTGAAGCAGGATTCTATCAGAGTAAGCTGTATCTTGTTTGCTTAGTATAACTGGTTCTACTTGCCCTGTTAAATTTATAGCATTAAGACTTTAACTATTTCAAAATAAAAGCCTTCTAGAGCTAAACTGGACAGAAACACAGAAAACAGCTTTATACAAAGAATGACAAAGCAAAGTGAATCATACCACTGTTTACTCAGTTTATGTTTACTGGACTACTGTAACACCCAGGAGAGAAACTTACCCCAATATGAGAAACTGTCCTGGAGCGGGCAGGCCCAGCTGTATAGAGTCCTTCAGCAGTGCCAACAGAGATGGCCAGCTATCAACCAAACTGGAAACAGGAATCCTAACACAGAAAGAGGCAACATCATAAATTCAGAGTGGTTAGTTGTTGTAATTATACACACAAGGAAAGAGTGTATTCTATGTATATCGGAATTCAACAGATATGGTGTCTAATTATAGAATTATGTGAGAAGCTGTGTACTCACCTCTGGACATAAGAATAGAAGAACTGCAGCATGCAGACCTCTAGAGAGAGGTGCTTCTGGAAAGCAGAAAAAACAGTTATTGTAATGACTGAACTCTAACTGAAAGATTTCAAGGTATCCTATGAGAAAAGGGATCAAAATTAAAAAGCACCCCTCTAAAACAAACCGTAAAGCCTCTGAAGCAGAAAATCATGGCAACAATTACCACAGTTCTTCATTCTTACTGACATAAATCATAATGACTCTCTTGATATTCACACGAGTACATTCCTGTCCTAGCATTGTTATGCAAAATTTAGAAGTGAGACAAAAACAGATAAAGACTGGCTTGAGCAACAAACACCAAAACACCAACCTTGTCCTTGGCGATAGCAGGCGGCTGTTTCAGGACCTCTTTGACTGTTTGCATAACAGTCTCAGTGCGCATGGCGCTGACAGAGCGAACCAGTTCAACTAGCAGCAGCTGCTCTTCACTGGCTACAGGAATCACCTGAAAGAAAGTCATTCAGACTCAATGGAAGAAATACAATGATTTCAAGAGTGTAATCAAATTGAGGCATACTGGACCCTGGTTAAACACTCCTATTAAGAGAAAGAGAACAAATGTGAAAATATATAACTTCAGCATGCTTTGTGTTATTTAAATAGCTTCAAATGGAGGCATTGAGACAATCGTCCACATTTTAATTGTGTATACCTTATTTCTGACTGGAGTCTTGACCTGTTTCCTCTCATTCCAAACGTAGGCTATAGCTGCCATGAAATGAGCGCCATGATTCATGGAGATTGGACCCAGCAGCTCTAGGATCTGCTGACGGAGGTTCTGCAGGAACAATGCACAAACATTAACCATACTTCTACCATCAACATCCTATAATTTCAGTCTATCTTGCAGAGCTCTGATTTCTCCATGATACAGCTGCAAACAGTTTACTTCCCTAAAAGTTCTTGGCTCACATGTCATATTCAAATATGTATAACACGCAACTTTCCACAGTGAGCATATAAGTGACACAATAAACTGTTAAAGAACATTTAAACTGGGCCTTGCACTTCGCATATGTAAAGTCGGTTACAAAAGTAACCAAGTTATTTAGTCCTAATTATTCCTTCATCAGGGACTCGGGGCCTGTAATAGTTACAAGTTATTTCAATTGCAGGATAGGATTCACCACGATATCTCTGCGAAATTACATTTTCCATCCCACCTCAGTAAAACATGAAATGTTATCTGCAAGGGGCAAATAATTATCTATAACTGCAGAAAGAAAATCCTTAAGCACCAATAATGAGATTCTGTTTTAGTATTGCTTTATGAGTTATAGAGCCAAGCAGCAACTCTTCAGGTTAGGTAACAACACAAGGTTAACAGGCTATCTGGCTTTATCTGGGCCCAACTTGCAGAATTTACTGCGTCTTTGCTCATGCCTACAAATCATTGTTTCGATTTAAACCAACTATTAAGAGCAGCATCACTTCACTGGGATAGATCACCACATTAACTTACAGTGCTTGCTCCAGACCTGTCGACAGACCAGATACTAAATAATCAGATCACTGTAACAGCTCTACTTCTTTCCCACATGAGTTGAACAGGTAAACCAAGAATCAATAGAGCCAGCTCTTGAGTAGTCAGATAACTAAGGAGAACAAGACCAAGATAAAACTCCATTATTCAAGTTTCTGGTCGATACTTGGTCTCTGTGTCTGTGCTGATGCCAAAGGCATTTCAGATCATCTGTGAAAGAAAAAACACTTCTGAAGGTAAGTTATCTGAAATAAAATCTATTAATGGAAATCTTCTAAAAGTCTTAATATTAGAGGCTCCTTTCACCCAATTCAGTCAATTTGAGCAGTCTAACTATGAGACCAGACTGACTAGACAACCATGAATACATTTCAACTTATATACCTTAGTGGAGCCAAGGTTGATGTTAGATGTGGAAGCAGCAGAGGCAGCAGCTGGCTTGTCAGAGTTATCAGCCTGGTGGAGGACACTCCAAAGGAGGGTGACAGAAGACATGATGGTGTGGAGGATGGACAAAATGCCTGATCGAGCCTCAGCCAGGTGCTTCTGATCAACACTCACTTGTAACTAAACAGCAGAACATACAGCAAGACACTGAATGCTGGTATACTGCAAAGCTTTAGACAATGAAACAAAAAATGTGTAAAACCTCATTATGATTATCCTCACTAATGTATCAAATAAGGAAACCACTATTCTAAAATATAGGGGAGGCATTGCTTTGTGTAAATGAGTCTATGTAAAGTCTGTGTAAATGTTCACTGAGGTATCAGAATGCAGTCTGCTGCAATCATGTGGTGCATGATGCCCTCACCTGGTGGTACTGGGAGGTGGGATCCAGTAGGCAGTAATGGATGATGGCTGTCACGCCCTCTAGCAAAGTCAGAATCAGGTCAGGAGGAATGCAGAGAGCCATCCACTGTGGTCTAAAAAGCACAGAGAATAAGCAGTTTAAACATGAAATATTTCAAATGAACAAAAAAGCACAATATTTTACACAATTATAGAGGCATTTTAGAGAAAATTACTTGCAAGTGAATCACTACATAAGATGGTCAAGGCTGCCCTCTGGTGACCAAGCCATGCCATGACATTTTAATGCACTGTACTGCTGGTCTGTTACATAGTTAACAAGATCCATCTAGACATTAATACCTGGTGTCAGTGATCCCGGTCTCATAGCGGTACTGCTGGAGAAGATTATCCAGGTTCCTGCACAGCTGCAGAGTGACCGAGGCTACAACCCTCCTTAGGACTCTCCCCATATAGGGTAGTGTGGCTGTGATGAGTCCGATCCACTGTGGGTGCATCTTGCACGCGTGGTGCTGATGCAAGGCCCTGATGACCGAACAAAGGAACATACCCTGTGCTGTGATAGGCTGTCCATGGAGGTACTGCAGTGATGTCATTGGCTGCTGAGGGTTGACATGCTCCACTTCCCCACCCAATATCTCAAACCCTGCTCCAACACTGCCTCCAGTCCCTCCACCTCCTACCCCTCCTACTACAGGTTCTGCTCCTTCATCAGCTGGCAGAAGGACCCTGTGCTCAAGCACAACAAGACTCTGCAGCAGTCTGAGCAGCTGGGCCTGGACTGCACTACAGCTGTCTATCTGGTCTTCTGACAGGTTGATAACGCTGTCCTCAGATAGACCTTCTTCCACTGTGGCCATGTTGACCCCTGCCACCCTCTGTTCGTGCCATTTCTGAGCACTGAATATGGAAGAGAGAAGGCAGTGTAGAACCACCTTCTGAACTTTGCACTTAGAGAGGACATCGCTTATAAAACTAGCAAAGCCCTTCGCTGAGCCACCTGTGACTTTGGCTAGCTCGCTGAAAAGGAGAGTTAAAACCTCCACACTGGTTAACTGCATGGCCCGGTTCCCTGCCAAGTCCTGAGGGCCTGCAGGCACATGAGCAGAGTAATAACTTCTTAGGAAGTAGAGACAGAGTGAGATGATGATCTCCAGGTACATGGCACTGCGGAATGAATGGGAGTGGGAGTCCTGGGAAATGGGGCAGTAAAAGTCTTTGCCCATGACAGAAACACGGTGACGGGCTAGGAGGTTTTGAAGCAAAGACAGCTGTGGGGTGTAGGTGTTGTTGATGCTGGTGGTGGAGATGGCGCTCACAAACCCTGAGGGAGCAGCTCTAAGCATGGCTGCAATGGCTGACAGGGCGTGGAGTGCCCGGGAAGAGTCATAAAGCTGGAGGTAGAGGAGGACGTGCTGGTAGAGGGGGTGGATGTTAAAACGAGGTGGGGCAGAGGATGATCTGCGTCCTGTAACGCTGACACCCCCAACAGTCATCCCAGAGCCCCCGCTGGGAGAGCCAGTGTCGCTCTCTATCTCTGACACCTCACCTTCCCCGCAGCTGTACCAGTTTTCTAGATCTAAACTATCACCAAAGAAAATACTGGGTGGGCGCAGTTTGTCTGCTTGATTTGCCTTCCTCTGTCTCTCCTCTTCCTTCCTCTTAATCTTCTTGATCTTTGGCTTTGCCCCTGGAGACTTGTCTGCCAGCTTCTCCATAATTTTCCCTTTAAGGCTAAGCTGGATGCTGCTATGGCTACGTTTGCGGGCCTGAGAGTCATCCACCTGAAGGGTGTGGTCTGGGGTGGCCGGGTTAGAGCTGTCTGGCAAAGTGACAATGGAAGGAGAGGAACTATGGCGGGTAATGCCCTCTTTGTGCTGTCCGTCTACTGACGCAACAGCTGGTGTGATGGTGAGAAATTCCAGTGTGCCTTCAGCCAACATCTCCGGCACAGTCTGGTGGTTGGAACAATGAGGAAGCCCAGAGTCCAGGCGGGTACCAATGGATATATCCGAGGAGGTGCTGTCAGTGTCAGTTTGGGGCCAGTTTTCAGGTGGATATGATACTTCAAGAGAGCCGTCATCAACTAGCTGTAGAACTCTGTCGATGAGTTCACCTAAAACACAAGACACAACTTCCTCTATAGAATCCTCAGAGGGGTCATCTGAAGATCCAGGTTGTGGGTCTGAGCCATTTATCATGCATTTGACTCCCTCTGGTTCCTCAAAGCTGCCATTTTCCACTGTAGAAGAATGAGAACCAGTGGAGTCTGAACTCTGAGGCTCCCCCTGTTGGTGAGCAGGCTGATATTCACCAGCTAGATGCAAGTTCTCACTGCTCAGACTCATTATGGACAGGCTGTCACTCAATGGGTTTACAGTCAGGCAGAATGGCTCCATGTCACCCACTGTCAAACCTCGGAGATCCTCTTGTCCAACCCTCTCACTCTGGATCTGACTGAAGTCTAAGGAAAAGTAAGGAGGAGATAAAAGGAATATTTACATAAAGAACCAAAGTGAAGCCAAAGTTCAAAAAGACAGTTAAAAGTTAGTGCTCACTGTCTGAGAAGCCAGAGTCTCTGTTGTAAATGGGTTCTGATGGCTCCCGTTCAGGCGGTTCAGGGAATACTTGGGCTAAGTGGCGCTGCGCCTGCACCCTCTGAATGGAGACTCGGTGGGTCTTGGGATGGAGCAAGAGGAGGAGGAGTGGTTCGAGGACCCGGGCAATGTCATGTCTTTGAAGGACCTGATTCAGCCAAGCCCGACCAACTGCACTGGTACATGGATCCCAGTAGCTCAGGCAGTCCAGCATTATGAAGAGAGATCTGAGGGATAAAGACAACAGTAAGACAAAAAAGGTAAGAAAAGGAATTTAAGAAAAAGGGGTCATCAAATCTACTAATGGTGGATACTTTCATCAGCACAATTTCCATATGATCAGCAGTTTCACATGTACCTGTCAAATGTGCGACTAAACGGAGAAGACTTGGTGATGTTCAAATCTCGCGTTAAATGCCACAGCACAGAGAATTTAACGTGGGCCTCCAGATGAATTTGCTGAAACAGAAACATGCTTCAGCATGGATTTCTTTTATCGGATTTTTGCCTGGTAATGTGAGCACTATGCTGACCTTGTCCCTGTGCATGAGTTGCTGGCTGATGACATCCTCGCAGATGCTGGAGGAAGGAACGAGGTTGTGAAGCTGGTAGAAAAGTTCCACACTGCGCTGATGGTGCTGAGGGGTTCCCTCATTCAGCTGGTCCCACAAAATCAGAGCCACCGACTGAGCAAAACATTAAATGGGGTTAAAAAAAATAAAGAAAAAAAAGCCAAATAGTTCCACTGCAATCTGGAACCAGATCTCTACCTTGAAGAAGTCTGTCTTGTCAGCAATGTGCTTTAGGATTCCCTGAGTGAGCGGCGGCCTGATGACTACAGCCACTCGACCCTGGCTTGGACTCATGGGCTGGGTGGACTCGGAGCTGGCGCCAGATGCCACACTTTCAGCAGTAACCATGGCAACAGACTGGGTAAGCCCAACTAGGTCCATGAGGAGGGATATGGCTACACATTGCAGGCTGAAGTCACTGGCCAGGCAACAGGCATCCATCAGCGTCTGGAGCCACAGCGGGAGCCGGACCTGCTCACTCTCTGCATGGATGCAGGAGGGACAGAAAACATGTTAAAGACTTAACATGAATTCGTGTCAACAAACTTTCCTTGTTCTTATTTACAATGATGTACAACTGTATGCACCCATTAGTGCATTTATTAACATAGACTGCACCTACCAAGCAGTTCTTCCTGTCTGGGTGAAGACTTGAGATTCCCCTCTGCGATGTAGACGGGGAAACTGGAGCATTCAAGGAAGAGTTGGCAGGCAGCCGTGAAGGCAGCAATGCACTCTTTCTGGACCATCCCAGAGCCCGAGCAAACCTCTGCATGATCACCATTCTGGGAGCTCTCTGAAACCAGGAGCCCTGATTGTGTCACTTCGCCTCTGTGACCCTCGACTTTGTTCACCTGCCCTGGGATAATGTATAAGGTAATGAGGCGGGAGAGAAACTGCTGGAAGTGCTCCAGACAGCATTGCATGACTGGTTTGTCCAGAGGTTTAGAATGACACGGGCCTGAGGAGCGACGGCCTGTTCTGACTGTGGAGTGCGGATGAGGGGTGTGCTCTGCCTCTTCAGGAACGTCTCCTTGGTATTGGACAAACTCTGTGAAGCCACTCTCAGAGCGACAGCTGGGAGTGTTTTCCACATCCTCGAAGACATCCTCAGTGCCAGGGCCCTCCAGAGTGGAAGGGAGAGTCTATCAAAAAAAAAAAGACAAAGGAAGAAAGATCGGCAAAAATGCAGGCATTATCCATCTGTAAGTGGATTATTTTCTGAAAAACTCTCAGATTTCTTATTGATGATTTTTTTTTCTATACAAAACCAAAACAAAGGTATTAAGCTGAATGAAGGGTGTAGAGATGTTTTGAAGCATCATCATGGACACTGTCACAGCAGACCCTTTGAAGTATAATTAGAAATTACATCTAAAATAGGACATCACAAATTTATCTAATAGCATTTTTTACTCCATAAGGCATTGCAGGAAATGGTAAGAAATATGGCAAAATTTGTTGAAGTTGCAGTTTTTGCTGCAAGTTACAGAATTTGTTTCTCATTTGCAACTTAATGATATAACTTGGTTTATTACTGATATAACACTGCTCAAGTAACTCAATCTCCACCTATAATATAATCTGAAGACACTTCCAGGAAGTGCAGTGTATCGTTCATATAGTGACTTGAGCAGAAATTTACAGCCTTTGTCCATAAGAAATATGCACTCTGTTCAGTAAATAATCACTATGTGCTTAGCTATTAGTTAAAATAGTGTTAGCCTTGCAGCAGACACATAAAGTTTATGACTACACTGGTCTTTATATAGTAAGGCTGCGTACACAGCTGCTGGGCCTGATCTGAGGGAGCATCCTGCTGCAGCGAGACTGACAGACTGAAGTTCTTACATTTCTTTATTCCGGCCAACCTTTGGGGGCCTCGAGGCTTCCTGGGATATATTTTGAGTGAGGTAGCGTGTACATTATGGAGCTTGGACTCAGATGGCATGTTTGCTAGAACGTTCTCTATATGCCCCTCAGAGTGGGTGTAGGGGTGGGGTGTTAACAGTATTCAATGGATGTATGCAGAATGTTTCCACTCTGATGGATATGGCAAACCCCAGAGGCATCGCGAGCTAGTTTATTCCTCTACTTCCTCAGAGGAAAAAGCGAGCTGGGCTCAGCTGTTGGGGAACCATCTTCTGCCTTTCTACTTGTCCTCTTTCAAGCCCCTCATGGGTCTCGCTCTCTCTCTCTCTCTCTCGCTCTCTCAACAGTCATGGCCCTCTCCAGCTCTGAGCACTGGACTGACTGAACTTTAAATCATGGCTCACTAGGCTTACAAACACTTAAAACAACCAGGTTGTTGGACAGGGACCAGAAGGACCTCAACAGCCAAAAGCAGCATTTGTTCTGAATAATCTTCAAATGACTTGTGTCGAGGGAGCGTGGAATGGCAGGGCCACCCAGCCAAAGACAGCACAGGCCAGAGGGCTGGCAGGAGGCACCAAGAGGCCCTGTTCATGGACCAGGACACACCATCAGAGCCTAAGCTGATGAGTTTTTGGCCAATAACTTGTAGGGAAAGCCAGTCAAATTAAGGTTTGATCCTTGTGTTTGGCAGCAACAGGGTCTGTTTTTTTTTAAAGGATCAGAGACCAAACTAAATGATCAACAGAGCTTGGCAGAACACTGACTTCTCTTTTAGTACTTTATTTTTAACTTTGAATCTCTTTACTGTCATTAACCCCGACACTTTCCAATTATGATCTTTTTCCCTTTATCAGGAACTCCAACTCCCTTTTACACCCCTGAAACATTTTGAGACATTGTAATCACCTGTTTGTCCTCCGTGTCTCTGTTTTTGTCCCTTGCTGAGTTTGATGGCTTGCCGATAGAGCTGGAGAGGCCCTGAGCCTGAGGGCCAGATGGCAGGGCCAGAGGGGAGACCAGTGGAGGTTGCACCTTGCTGAGAATCTTGGAGCACAGACGGAGGCAGTGGGTGAGCTCGCCGAGGCCCAGGGCCTGCAGGTGACAGGTCAGGGCTGCTACCATCCGCAACAGCAGTTGAGGGAGATGCTCTGTCTGGATTTCTATGTAGGTCTCCTAAAAAGGTGCAAGGGACCAAAACAGAACTGAGTTGTGGAACTGAATATAATTACTGTGCATTTGAAGGGCTTAGAGGGGAACGTGATATAAAGTTATTACGCCTGTTAGCTATGCTGATGCTGGGCTTTAACTCTACAAAATTGTTAATAGAAGACAGTTTGCTTGATTAAATATTGTTAAATACAAATTCATATATACGACTGAGTATCAAAGGGCAAGTCAGTGGAATTTTTGTGTGCTTTCTTTTTAACTTACATGAGGTGTGACCAAAAAAAGTTACAGGCCCACAAATATCAAAAAAAAGTACCCGATTTAATTTGTCTGAGCTCGTTCATCTTCTTGTGCACCACTTCCACTGCTGCTGCTATTTTTATTGGCTCTATGGAAATCCCATAATGACCACCGTGTACGTCAAACATCGAGCTAAGATGAGCAGTATTCAGGAACCAGGAGCAGGATTGTTATGATTGTTGTTAATTTAGAGTTTGACTACCGACCTGAGACATCTGAAAAGGGACATTCAGTGGAACCACCCACCACATCGTAATGTTTGTTTACCACTGCAACACAATCTTCGCTCACAACTGGCACTACATGCCACATTATGGGCAAGAAATCACTGTTTTGACACACTGGAGGAGATCCAGTACATCACAGAGGCAAAGGGAGAGAACAGGTCTTCCTCTGAGGGACCTAAAAATAGCAGCAGCACTAAAAACAATCTGGAAGTGCAGGGAAAAAAAAACATTTTAGACCAGAAAATTTGAATGTTCCTATTTGTTTATGATCACACCTTGAATCAATAAATTTAGTGTTGTATCGTTTCAGTGAATGACCATGTGCTAATTCTAAAGAAGAAGGAAGTGGAAAATGCTATTTGATACTGTTTATCTGTTTATGTGTCTAAATAAGAAAATAAAACTATCAATTCTAAATTTTTTTACACATCAGAACAGGACAGAATTGGGTAAACACAACCGGATATGAACAACACATGATGTCATTTATTTATTTTACAAGCAAATAAGCCAAAATACAGAAGCAGTGTGAAAGCCAAAGTATATTCTAATTTTTAACAGCTTGTAAGCTAGTCCCCTTTAGAAGAAAAAGCATGAAGAAATATTTTTTTGTCTCATCTGTCTATCAAAATGTTTGATAGACAGAATTTGGACCACTCTTATTCATAATGTTGCCCTAGGTTGTTAAGGTTTGGAGGCATCTATTTACAGTATGTACAGCTCTCTTAAAGTCACGCAAAAGCATTTCAATCAGGTTGAGATCAGACTGTGATCGGGCCATTGCAACACCTTGATTCTTTTCTTTTTCAGCCAGTCTGTTGTATTTTTGGGGGGGATCATTGTTCTATTACATGCCCCAGTTTCAGTCAGGCTTTAGCTGTCAGACAGATGGCCTCACATTTGACTTTCCTGAGTGTACTTTATTTTTATTTTAACTCGTTTGCATTTTTCTGTGTAATTTGGAATATGAACTACTTTAGGACATGGTAAATCCCCCCCACCCCCTTTTTTAATCTGTAGTGGTTTAGTCCAGAGCCTGTTTGGCCTTGGCTTAACCTGTTAAATGCTAATTGGTCAGCTTGTTTATTTGTGAATGTGTGATTGGTCCACTTGGATTTCTTCTGTTTCCTGTTTTTTTATTTAAACACAAACTGTTTGATATTTTGTAATGACCCTGATGAAGGTCGCAAGCAGAAACACATTTGTCAACCAATAAAGTTGTTCACTAATAATTTAAGTTTCGTTGGAGTCTTCACGTCATCAGATATTTGTATTCTCCATGCACCTTGGAAGTAGGTGCAGTTGTGCCAGAAAAAATTGCTGGTTACTCACGTTTGACTCAAGAATACTTTGTTATACAGAGGAATTCATGGTGGACTCAATGACTGTAAGGTGCCCAGGTCCTGTAGCTGCAAAATCAAATCATCACCCCTCCACCATCGTGGTTGAAAGTTGGTTTGAGGTGTTTTTGCTGATTTGCTGTACAGTGGTCCCTCGTTTATCGCGGGAGTTACGTTCTAAAAATGACCCGCGATAGGTGAAATCCGCAAATCAGCCAACTTTATTTTTTATTTTAAAGGTGAACCGTGTTATAGTGAGGGACCACTGTATTTGTTTTTTATTATATGTGCTGCGTGGTTTTGGGGGTTTTTTGCAATTTTTTGCAGTTTCTCTGAGCACTGCACGGTCTGACATTGTTGTGAATTTTCTGGGACATCCAGCCCTAGACCCCTGTTTTCGCCATCATAGTTCTTTTGATGGCAAAAACAGTAAATGGGTACTTTGTTTGCTTCTGCATTTTGGGTTAGATTTTACTCATCTAAGATTACATTTACCCAGTTTTAAGAGCTGCTTATTATTAACTTTCTTTTCTTTACCTTTAGTTCAATAGTTCAAATGGAAGAAAATTGTAGTTTTGTCATTAAATGTATTAAATCTATGCAAGTTGGAAAGTATTTTTACTCAACACAGAGGTTTTATAAAACAAAAAAGGCTAACAAAACATTTTATAGCACAAGCATTAACTCAAAGAGTAAAATAAAAGGGTCATATTTCTTAATAAATATGTCAGCACTGCAGTAGCATATAACTGCTTGCATGCTTAAGAAAAAAAAAAAAAAAGCACATACACACTGGGCAGTGATTTCATTTTCACAAGATCCACACCAAACAGCCATGTTAAGCTTGCAACACATGTGATGGTATGTCATAATCCATTGGGATCATGTTTATTTCATTTGGGATTAAAATGACATTAAGTGACAACAAGTCAGTCAATTTGAAATGATCAGTCAAAGCAGGGAGGCAACAAAGACGGCCTGAGGGATGTTGGCAGGACGTTGCAGAAATGTTATCGTAGCCTCAGTGAAGCAGGGTGAGGTGAAAAAGCAGGAAAGAGCAGTACTTTACCTGGCAGATTACCCTCATGCTTCTAGTAGGCTTCAAGGAGAAAGAGCAGATAGTTTGAACAGACAGGAGCGAGCAGAGAACGGGCAACACAGCACTCTCACAACATTCTCTCTTTATACACATACACCTGTACGCACGCACACACACACACACACACACACACACACACACA